>NC_064632.1:77780367-78083410 GCF_023864275.1 Schistocerca cancellata
GATTCATGAGGACATATATATCTACACAGCATTCTAACTGGGTAAGTTATTTGTCACTATTTGAAGAAGTTCACAACAACCTGTATATATATGACACAACCTATCACCTAAAAACCTTATGTTCGACCGCAAAGATTCAAATGAGTGGAGCGTACCGCTGCTAAAGCTTTCACCTCAGCAGCTGTCGCAAGATGAAGAGGTAAGAGAAGAACTCCGCTGACGCAGCATTCTAATGCAAGAAACAGATAGTACTCTAGTACTATTAATCCTAAGCAGGAAATCAAGGTAGGCATGCAAGTGCTATTGCGCTCTCACCACAAATCTTCTGCACTAAAACGGCGCAACGCGAAGTGACGTCTGCTGTACGACGGTCCATATGTAATTGTCAACATACAGCATCCTGGTGCACACCTATTGCAGAACACAAAAACAAATTGAACCATTGGGATTTATGCTCACCGAGACATACGAGTACTTCATTCTAAAGAGTAAACATATCTATTAGTAACGAGTAAGTAAACTGTATATTTATAAAACACACGTACCTCTCAGTACTACTACAAGGATATTAGGTAGCATAAGAAATTTGTTTCAGCTGACCCAGCCAGTAGCAGAAGAAGAAAGAAGAGATTTCGACGTCGCCGAACGTACATAAACAATATCAGCCTAAATTTTAACGGAAATGTTATGACGCCTTTTACGGAAGTGTGATGAAAATATTTTTGAGACACATATTTTAGTAACAATAGCGTCGGTCAAGGTCTATTCATGACTGATTGATGTGTACACAAAACCACATGACAACCAAACACAATCACCTAGAAACGGATTAGGTGCACTTCATAGTCCGTAACACATGTTTATGTGAAGCCAAGGCCATACACACAGTCTACACTCACTCGTACCCCGAGAATTCTATAGGTCTGATTTTAGTGTGTTACTTTAGACGTTTGTCCATTGGGCTTCTTTGCTGATGTAGCCAGATGTGTCTAATCTTTCCAATTTCAGGTACATCATTGCGCGAATGCAAAATTTGGTTCAAACATCTGTAATGTCTATAAAATTATGTAAATACTTGTACTCCATATAAAGCCAAAATGTAATAAATGTATTTATGTGTATATCTGTATTGATGTAAAGAAAAATGTAATGTTGGTATGTAAATGTGATCAGAATTTGTAATATGTGTCAAAATGCCTAAAACCACGAGGTTTACTCGAAAGAAACTGCTTTAAAGACATTCTACGTACATCGCAATGTCTGTAATCGCGAAGAAGTATGTGTGCAAAATTGTTCAAACTATTCTTCGTATATCGCTATTAGAACGATCGCGATGAAAAATTTATGTAAAAACTTGATTACAATCATTCTTTGTACGTCGGCAGATAATCTGTGAGCGTGATAGGACTGTGCATGTGAAGTGCAAAAACATCTACATCTACATCTACATCCATACTCCGCAAGCCGCCTGACGGTGTGTGGCGGAGGGTACCTTCAGTACCTCTATCGGTTCTCCCTTCTATTCCAGTCTCGTATTGTTCGTGGAAAGAAGGATTGTCGGTATGCCTCTGTGTGGGCTCTAATCTCTCTGACTTTATCCTCATGGTCTCTTCGCGAGATATACGTAGGAGGGAGCAATATACTGCTTGACTCTTCGGTGAAGGTATGTTCTCGAAACTTTGACAAAAGCCCGTACCGAGCTACTGAGCGTCTCTCCTGCAGAGTCTTCCACTGGAGTTTATCTATCATCTCCGTAACGCTTTCGCGATTACTAAATGATCCTGTAACGAAGCGCGCTGCTCTCCGTTGGATCTTCTCTATGTCTTGTATCAACCCTATCTGGTACGGATCCCACACTGCTGAGCAGTATTCAAGCAGTGGGCGAACAAGCGTACTGTAACCTACTTCCTTTGTTTTCGGATTGCATTTCCTTAGGATTCTTCCAATGAATCTCAGTCTGGCATCTGCCTTACCGGCAATCAACATTATATGATCATTCCATTTTAAATCACTCCTAATGCGTACTCCCAGATAATTTATGGTATTAACTGCTTCCAGTTCCTGACCTGCTATTTTGTAGCTAAATGATAAAGGATCTATCTTTCTGTGTATTCGCAGCACATTACACTTGTCTACATTGAGATTCAGTTGCCATTCCCTGCACCATGCGTCAATTCGCTGCAGATCCTCCTGCATTTCAGTACAATTTTCCATTGTTACAACCTCTCGATACACCACAGCATCATCTGCAAAAAGCCTCAGTGAACTTCCGATGTCATCCACCAGGTCATTTATGTATATTGTGAATAGCAACGGTCCTATGACACTCCCCTGCGGCACACCTGAAATTACTCTTACTTCGGAAGACTTCTCTCCATTGAGAATAACATGCTGCGTCCTGTTATCTAGGAACTCCTCAATGATTTGTAACATTTGTAATGATTGCCTAATGACATTTAAAGCGATACAACTGTGCAAACTAAGGAATGTAGTGATAGTTTCTCAGTTTTGGTTACTGATAATAACTTGATACCAGTGAATGTGAGTTTAATTTGTACACCACAGCACTGAAGATGATAACTATGTGACTGAAAATCGATTTTGCTATTAATAAACCATCAATATTACGGCCAACGCTGACCTTCTTTTTAATTTAACATATATGGTCGTTGTGCACACAGAACTCCATAGAGTCGCCAATCAATTTTAATTTATCTAAGGAACTGGTAAAACACTGGACCTACGATCGCGACGCACAAAAGCGTTGAAGACAACTCCACGGGTGGAGGAATTTTGGATGGGACTTCAGGGAATGTAGTGTTCTCGGAATACAACGCCCATTCTCACCTGGACAAATCGAGGATTGATACCAGCATTTTTCCGTCCGAAGTCTTGCATCCATGCCTTCACGAAACTTACCTTGTGAAATGGAAATCCACTGGTTTTCAATCACGCGACGCATGACCTAGGAAGAATAGTGTTATCAGTGAAAATAAACAGTGCATCGAGGTAATATGCCCACATATCGGTTGTCAAATCTGTGAACAGGACGTCGACGTTCAGTAACATTTACCTTAGGCAAACTACGAAAACAATGCTCACCTTTGCGCTTTTATAGTATGTTTTATGTATATGAACTGCAAACGACGACACGTCGTACAAGGACAGCTAATCTGAAACAGAAAGACATTTTTAATGCTGTACTTTCCACGAGAGACAATTACCAATAACAAAACGTATTTTACTTTAACATATAAAGTAGTTTTAAGTTTATTGTATGTTTCTTGGATTTTAGAGCATATTTTTTGTAAAAACTTCTTGGAATGTCCTGTCACAGTGATGTCTTGCACACACGCACATACGAACTGTATATAAATTGTGATCACCGTCTCGTGAGTTCAACCAACACCGACTCGAAGGAAGGCCTCGGCGCTTGTTCGTGACGTCACGTCAGCTAGGTGCGGCGAACGCCAGGTCTGTAGCAGGCATACTCATAATGGCGGTGTCTCCTTCTCTGACACAAGAAAATGTGAAACTATAGGCGGTAGTTGACCAACACACATTGTTCTGAGTGATTTCTGCAATCAATTAATTGTGCAATTCATTGCACTTCTTAACAAATAGTGTATTCCTGAACTTAAATTTCCGCCTGTTTTAAGGTTTGACGTACAAAAACAACTTCATGGTCCAGCAGTAACGGAATTCGTGCTTCTTTACTTTATTTGTAAATCTGAGGATGTTACGTTTGTACTGGGTTGCTTTTACAAGAAACTGTGAACGTATTGGTGCTCTTCTTTAGGTATTTTAGTTGACTATGGGGTGAGGAGCACTGAATGTAAATGAAATATCTTGCGATTGTACACGTTGGGGGAGTGGGTAGGGGACAGAAGAAGAGGCAAAAGAGATATACTTGTTTTATCAAATAAATTTTTTTTATCTTATGAAGTTTCTCCTTTCAGTTGCAAGAGGGGAATATTTATCTTTTCTAATGTGCATGTTTAAAAAAGTTTAAACTCAGTAGTATTTTCGATGTATAAAGCTATTTTGTTTCCTGTTTAGAATTTCTTTCGTTGAAAACGACTGTCATCTAATGAGTGGCAAAAGTTGGACATTTACACATGTAAATCAGTTCACATTTCCAGTGACGATGTCAAACGAAAATAAATAAATAAATAAAGCAACAAGTTCATTGTAAGGGGGTTGGGGTAAGTTTCGATAACAAAATGGATCAAGTAAATATAGTTGCTTGAATGCAAAATTTCCGAAGCTTGCAATGGGGCAAAGCATCTACTCATATTGATCTGCGTTTGTTTCAACAGGATTCAGTAATACAGAACTATGATCGTCATTCGTAGCTTCACGATAGTAAGAAAATCTTTCATGTAAATAAACCTGCAGAATCCAAAACAATACCAAACATTTTGTCCAAAAAGAAGAGATTTATAGTGGTAAGCACGCCCAGGCGGTTGTGCCTGCCACAGACCTGGCGTTCGCCGTGCCTAGATGACGTGACGTCACGAACAAGCGCCGAGGCCTTCCTTTGAGTCGGTGTTGGTTCAACTAACGGCTGCTGCCACACTGAAATACACGCGAATGCACACGCGCGGCAACCGTAATACCAACAATGAAATCTTTTGGGAGCACGCGCCTCATTCAAATATTGTGTACCATGAACTGTATTTGAATATGTATGTAAATATTGTACTGGATGTGCTTTAGGGTGAATTGCTCGCCTGCAGATGCGTCCTTTCGCCTCGCAATTCAGGGGGCGATTTAAAGGCACATATGCAGGAAGGGCGTTGATATATAGCAAAAATATAGATTTAAGTTCAGAATACACAAGATATTAATTACTATAAACGGTTGTATCGATAGTGGCGTGTAACCACTGAAACATTAGTATAACTACGCAGTTCAGTTGTCTTGCGAGAAGACGGCACCTTTTTTGTTCTGGAACTCGTCGTGATAGGAAGCATATCTGCCATCGCTGCAGATAATTATTTGGCACACCGCTGTTATTATATATATTGAGTCGGAATCTCACTAGGCGTACTCATAGTTGCACAGAGCAACAGAATTAATGTAAGCGTCTATGTTATTTAATTTAGTATAATATTCTGTGAATTCAGTGATATTATTTAAAAATTTGTGTTGCAAGCTATTGTTACAATGAAACGGCGTCTTTTCAGGGCTAAAGGTTCCGTGTTACAAATTATAGCAAAGGTCCAGTAGGAACCAAAGCTTTGGAAATATTCAAACTAAGTTGCCCGATGAAGAAAAATCACTCACGGTTAAACTTACAATCAACGACCTTACACAAAAAGCCATTGTCAAGCACGCAAAGTTTGTATAAACTGATCACATACTATTATATGTTTGTTTTCCGATACTCTCAAACCAGACAGGAAAAGGCAGGACAAAACAAAAACTTCACCGATGGAAGCTTGTTATTTGTTCAGAGATTTGTGATTTTGTACTTAATCAAAATTTCAGGACCTCCACAATTTCCCTTTTCCCATTTGCAGCGCTAACTAGTCGTTCCCTTCTGATGTTCGTGTGTACTGCATTGGACTTGCTAAGTTTAACTGTTGTCACCATTTAAAATGTTATCACATGCGCTTCAAGAAAAGCTTGCAGTATAAGCGGCTGGAATCAGCAGCAGATAATTAAAATTTTTTGTTTGAGTAGTTAACGTAGACGAAGAAAACAGTTAGCTTTCAAAACACCTGGCTCCTTAATCAGTCGTCTGCAAGATGAAATGGAGTGAACATCACATACACTGCCGTATCTTTGTTGGTTTTGTAGGTGGACCCGAAAATGAAGTTGTCATTATACTTCGGCACTGCAACTGGACGCCTATTGAGATTCTAAGTTAAAGTGCTGAGATACCAGTGCCGTCCCTCTATATACCGTGCTACACTGTAACAAATGACATACGCAGCGTCACCAATGGTGAATGCAGGGAAGAGAGATATTCTCAGAACAAGATAATTAGCCTTAAATCTGCTGCCGACTGTTTCGTAAGTGTTATGGGACGATACATGTGAAAATATGACTGCAGGTGACCCAGGGCAGTGCCTTACCTATGACACCGCAAGCTATGATGTCACGATGCTCACGTGACATACAGCGCCCTCTGCATCTATAACGTCATTAACTTTCCAAGGAGCCAAACTTTTTTTTTTAAATGGTGGCGTCGGTTAATACGGCATAACCAAGTACAGCGTACTATTATAGTGGTCATTGAACTCAAATACCAAATTACAGTGTAGCCCCACGTCAGTTTTCTTGACTTTGCTCGAAAGTATCCGGTTAGTGTTAATTTTTTCTCCATGTTCACAAGCATATATCCAAAAAATTAAAGATTGTATCTTTCAGTATTTACGCATCTAAAATACGTCGGAAACACAAATACTCACACACACATAAACAAATACGCACAAACAAATACACACACACACACACTCACGAAGTGTGCGTGTGCACTTGATTATTGCCCGACGAACGAACAGGTTCAGCAGTACTACTGAATACTGTAAAGTATCCATTCTTCCTCCTTGTTTCTTTCTTGTTCCTTGGCAGATAATAAAGTGAGGAAAAAAATGAAAGCGAGGAAAAAGAATATAATGCATGAATGAAGCTTTTACTCGGGAAAAACACGTAATGAATGCGATGGCACGATTGGTCTCAATTATAATCTTGTTAAATTCTATCACCATCAGTGTATTTTGTAGTGCAGGGATTTCCAAACATTTCAGCCAAAGGACCATACTGGCACGTCCACTAAGTCCCGGGGTCTAAGGCCTAGCTACAGTTTAAGTTTTTTTAGGCTTGGTACCACAGTACTGCTCGGAAATCTTCAGTACAGTTCAGAAGTTTTCGAGAGACCTACCACTGCTGCCCGTCTTTACAGTCTGATATCCTGACACTGAGGGGCGCTGCTGTAGTCACCACGCAGTGAATGCTTATTGCTTGACCTCGAACTGAGGCCTTAAATCATTTCATGTACATTACTACAAATAAAAAGCAGCCACGAAGGTCGTTGTAACGTACTCCCCAGTTGCTATTTGACACGTAACGGGCAAGACTCTTGGCCATTGTATTGCCACGTTGATAGCCGATGAGCGTGCTGTGACTTACGCATTGTTTATTTCCGACAATGGTAACTGTATGGTTGTGACGTCTTCCGGGGAGTAGAGAAGGGCAGAATTACGGCGCCATCTTGTGGGTAGCGGCGCTGATGTACCTTAGGTATGTGGCATCCCTGGCAAGAATTTAAAATAGTGCCCTCTAAAGAACCCCCCAGGAAGCAAAGAATGCACACCCTTATCAATACAGAGAGACTGATATTTTCCCTTGTCCCAAGAAAATGTGAAGGCGTTTCTTGGCAAATATATATGTGCAGTACTGTTAATGTACAGAGATTAAAGACAGAACGAAACTAATTGACAGCGCTGAATCAAAGGTGTTATGAAGGATTAAGAAACAGAAACACACATTTAAATACAAAAACTCGTTATATTTTACAAAGTCTATTTCAAAATACAGTGAGTTGCTAGGAATACCTGTATCAAATTTAACTTAACGCTGTGATTAAGCTCAGTTAATTTACTTAAATGCTACTTTCCTGGCTTTGCTTTTCGCAAAATTATCAATGAATTCCTCTAAGTTAAGTTTCGCTACCTCTTCATGTTCAGTCGATAAAATGGCTAAATTTGACAAACGTTCCTGCCCCATGGATGATCTTAAATAATTCTTGATGATATTTATTTTACTGAAGCTTCGCTCACAAGAGGCCACCGTAACAGGAAGTGTTAAGTAAATTCTAAAAGCTATTTGGATATTCGGATATATGTCTTCTAAAGAAAGCCCTTGAATCTTTTTAAGAATGTCAAGCGGTGTTGCTTTTTCATCGTTAATGAGTTCTTTAGCTTGCATTGGAAAAATTTCCATTCTTGAGACAGCTCAACTACATCTACATCATGTGAATATTTAATTCAAAAGTCTGCAGCATGTTTAAGAAGAACATCAATTGGCTCATTTTTTAGAGCTTCTCCCGTTAGAAAATAAAATTCTGCAGATATTGAAGGCATTACCTCATACCTCTTAGTGAGTTCTGTCAGGATTTGATCATAAACCATATTTATCTCCCTCTGAAACTCCTGTTTTGAGTCGAGATAGTCATCACGTATTTGTTTGTTTGAATCAGAAAGACGTTGGCTTATGATCTTCCGTCTTTTTTCAGCAAAATTATCATCGATACCGAGTTCTTGCGCTTGCTTTGTTATATAGTCGATTGCTGGACCAATACCTCCATCTCGGATTTCATGAATCTTATTTGACAATCAGATGGAGTGCTAGAAGAAGAGACGAGTGTTGACATGGAAGACATTGGGATCCAGTATTAAAGGCAGAATTTAAGAGGGCTGTGGCGGACTTGAAATCAAATAAGGCTGAGGGGATAGGTAATAATCCATAGGAATTTCTGAAGTCATTGGGAGAAGTAGCAACCGAACGACTGTTCAACTAGGTGAGTAGAATCTATGAGACTGGAGACGTACCATTAGACTTTCGGAAAAATGTCATGTACACAGTTCCGAAAATATCAAACGCAGATAGATGAGAGAACTACCGGACAATCAGATTAACATCTCATGCACAGAAGATACTGATGAGATTAATATATATAAGAATGGAAAAGAAAATTGGGGATCTGTGAGGTGACGATCAGTTTGGCTTTAAGGAAGGTAAAGGCACCAAAGAGGCAGTCACGACACTGCAACTGATAATGGATGCAAGACTGAAGAAAAATCAAGACACTTTCATAGGATTTGTCGACCTAGAAAAAGCGTTCGACATTGTAAAATGGTGCAAGATGTTCAAAATTCTGAAGGGAATAGGAGTAAGCTATAGTGAAAGCTTGTCCATCGACTCTTTGATTTGGTCTGAATGTCAAATATCAAGGTAAATAACCAAAGTAGCAAAACAGTGTAGAAGTATATGAGAAGTAGCGGTAAAAATATATGCGGGACTTTTCAATATTTTTTTTAATTCAAACAAATTTTGTTGGGAGGGAAACCACATTGCTCACACGATGTTGCTTTAGAGTAGACAATACTAACGGTGTAAGAGCTAGAGAATTTAGTTAGCCAATTTGTTTCAAAAACAATTCCAATAGAGAGATACAATGTGTATCGAGAAACATATCGCAACCAGATATGAGTGAAACTGAAGTGCTCAGAGCTTGTTTTACGAATGCAAATTGACTAGTGCGGTATCGCCAGTTTTAGTGAACCTTGAATGCACAATGCACGTAGGTCTGATATTAAAAACGGAATGATCGTTAGAAGGACACTTGCAATCAAAGGTAAAAAATACAAAGGCGACTTTGAATTCAACGTCTGCTATTGACACTTTTTTACACAATAATGCCCATTATTAATCTGGGTGGTTCATTGTTACCTGTGTGAATGAACCAGAAACTTTGGTTCATGCCTGATAATACCAGCTTTACGTACCGGTACCATCGATGTCTGGAGGGAAAAAAAAGAAAAGAAAAGGAAAGAAAAAGAAAAACTGTAAGAGAGAGAGACAGAAATAAACATCTAGCATTTTTCACACGTCAGGCTTTATTTCCGTTTTAAAGAAAGTTATTGTTGTCGTTCTGTGTTTTTTATTCCATACAAACGCTTCGTGAAATGCATGAACATTCTGCTAGATTCCATTAACCCGGAGAGTCTCTGTGGGACGCACGAAGGGGCACTTCGTGCCTCATGTGGCAAAACAGCAGCTAGTAGTACAGTGAAAAAAATTCAGATACTATCAATATCTCGTCTCTACTTGGCACATACATCAAAGTTGCTTCTTTAACACTGCTTGCTTTTATCAAAAACATTCATCTGAGATTGTAGTGAAATTAGCGTCACTTTGATATTTATCGAATGTGATGACATTTAGGATAAAACAACTGATTTCATCTTCGATACTTTTAAATCTTATGTGTAATTTTAACTGGTACATCTGTTATAAACAATATGGCAAAGAGCCAAATCCCCTTAGATAGCATATCAAATGTTACTGAAATGACCAACAAAGGTGCTACAATTATCTAACACGAGTATATTCATATATATTTATTTAAGTTTAGTAAATGAAATGTAGTTGTGAGAAAGAAAAATTGTATGACGGACATTTTAGATGAATGAGTTCATATTATTTTTAATAATCAAATGTTAAACTCTGGTTTTTTTATGTACTCGTTAACAACAAGACTGATAATTTTAGTATCGTCCCGAGGGACACTTTTCACAGCACCTATGTCGATTGAATCTTATAGTGACATATGCATGACTTTCCACAGATTTTAATACGTATATATTGTTATAATGTAGTTTTACCTACAGCTACGAACTTCAAATCAAAAATTGACTGTGAAAAGAAAAACAGTCCATAAATTAAGCAGATATACGTAAGAAGCGTCAAATTAAAATAGTGCGATTCTACTGCGAGAAAAACGGGGAACATGTTTATCTGAATGATAAAATAAAATAAGAGTTTCATTCAAACATGAATGAATCGTAGCTGCTTATGAACAATGGGCATGAGCACAGGAAACATATTGCTATTACAGAACACATGACTCACCTTCCTTGATGTACGACCGTGCGCTTCCTCTTGCTGCACAGCCACAGATGAAGTGGTAACTGTTGATTTTTGCAGGGCCGTGTAACAGTGAGTGCAGCTTCGGCGAGCCTTTGAGGGGGGCAGTCAGCCTCACGGTCGACACGATTAACGTCGGCACCGAGGTCCTTCAGCGAATTGGCGACAGATAACACGCGGGTGCCTGTCCAGTCTGGGTTTCTTCCGCTCGCCAGCTAACACAAACACCTGCCACTAAGAAGTAGGGTGGCGATTTTGAAACCTGATGGAAAGCCGACCAGGATGGGGAGATTTGCGAGTCGTCACTGCCAACGAACTTTTAAGTGCTAAATTATTTCTCAGTACGAGGTGCATTCAGGTTCTAAGGCCTTCGATTTTTTTTTCTAATTAACTACTCACCCAAAATCGATGAAACTGGCGTTACTTCTCGACGTAATCGCCCTGCAGACGTACACATTTTTCACAGCGCTGACGCCATGATTCCATGGCAGCGGCGAAGGCTTCTTTAGGAGTCTGTTTTGACCACTGGAAAATCGCTGAGGCAATAGCAGCACGACTGGTGAATGTGCGGCCACAGAGAGTGTCTTTCATTGTTGGAAAAAGCCAAACGTCACTAGCAGCCAGGTCAGGTGAGTAGGGAGCATGAGGAATCACTTCAAAGTTGTTAACACGAAGAAACTGTTGCGTAACGTTAGCTCGATGTGCGGGTGCGTTGTCTTGGTGAAACAACACACGCGCAGCCCTTCCCGGACGTTTTTGTTGCACTGCAGGAAGGAATTTGTTCTTCAAAATATTTTCGTAGGATGCACCTGTTACTGTAGTGCCCTTTGGAACGCAATGGGTAAGGATTACACCCTCGCTGTCCCAGAACATGGACACCATAATTTTTTCAGCACTGGCGGTTACCCGAAATTTTTTTGGTGGCGGTGAATCTGTGTGCTTCCATTGAGATGACTGGCGCTTTGATTCTGGATTGAAAAATGGCATCCACGTTTCATCCATTGTCACAACCGACGAAAAGAAAGTCCCATTCGTGATGTAGTTGTGCGTCAACATTGCTTGGCAACATGGCACACGGGCAGCCATGTGGTCGTCCGTGAACATTCGTGACACCCACCTGGATGACACTTTTCGCATTTCCAGGTCTTCATGCAGGATTTTGTGCATAGAATCCACAGAAATGCCAACTCTGGAGGCGATCTGTTCAACAGTCATTCAGCGATCCCCCAGAACAATTCTCTCCACTTTCTCGATCATGTCGTCAGACCGGCTTGTGCAAGCCCGAGGTTGTTTCGGTTTGTTGTCACACGATGTTCTGCCTTCATTAAACTGTCGCACCCACGAACGCACTTTCGACACATCCATAACTCCATCACCACATGTCTCCTTCAACTGTCGATGAATTTCAGTTGGTTTCACACCACGCAAATTCAGAAAACGAATGATTGCACGCTGTTCAAGTAAGGAAAACGTCGCCATTTTAAGTATTTAAAACCGTTTTCATTCTCGCCGCTGGCGGTACAATTCCATCTGCCGTACGGTGCTACCGTCTCTGGGACGTATTGACAATGAACGCGGCCTCAATTTAAAACAATGCGCATGTTTCTATCTCTTTCCAGTACGGAGAAAAGAAACCGGAGGCCTTAGAACTTGAATGCACCTCGTATGATAACCAGGTAATGCCGGAAATGTACATGGTGCGTTCAGCATGACTTGTTCTACGTCGCTCTCGTAAGGCCTCGTGCTTCAAAATCCTCACCCCAAACTTTGGGCAAGTCGTAATTACCCTGACCTGCCGAGAGTGCAATTAAGCCAAAAGGATCCATGTTCCTTCAAAACCTCAGATCTGCTAATAAATTGTCGACTCAGCGGAGATAAAGGAATAAGGTAAAAAGATTTGATATGGCAATTGCCATAGCAAAATTAATGAGACCAGTAATATTAACAAGGAATCTTGTTTATAGATGTATGTTATAATTTTTATTAAATAGGTCTAATATGACTTTCTAGGTACTTCGTCAAGGTAATATTTTGCAACTGTTTCCATATGCTAATATAACAAGTAAATAGTATTTACTTACCGTGAATATAGTATATACGTTTACGTGCCCAATTAAACAAGAAAAATGTCAAGTGCACCTGATCGCAATCGCACTTTATGCATTTGCAGGAAGATGATGTCAAAATTGGTTTCCAATGGTAAGTGCTCTCGTGCTCTGATAAAAAAGTTCATGGAGTAAGGAGGTTCAGCTTGGGTAATACATATTAGCTGAGCACTGCCAAAAAATCAAGAACAGATTAGTAGTAGTTGTAGTATTGTTTATGTAAAAAGATAATACCGACCGCGGCGCACATTCTGTTTCGAGCAGACATCACCTCTACGCCATAGTCTCCGTTTCTTGGACTGGTCACTTGGAGTTAAATGAGGAAAGTGCCTCCCATTAAAGCGAAGAAGGTTCTCGTCATCAGAGCGTCCTCCTTTACTATCTTTTCTCTGTTCTGTAGCAATTTTTTCCACAATTTCTCGTACCAGACTGGCCGCGGGGCAGCGATATTTTTTCAGAGGGCGGCGCGGTGCTCCGTGTCGTCATCGCCGGCGGCCTTTGGAACTTGCGCCCCCCTTGCTCTTGCACCCTTGGCGGGGCCAGTCCTGCCACCCCCTTGGTACTTCTCTGGGTAGCGGCGTTCTCAAAGAACGGAATATAAAACGTCTTTATTAGACTAGACTTTCTCAGAGTTATTCCAAATTAACCGGAAGTCATTGGTTAAAAATATGAGGTTCGAAACTCAGCAAATGGTGTTTAATAAAGTAAATGCTAAAGAACAATCAGTAACTGGTGTTAGCTTCCGCGTGCTAGTTTCCACGTGGCTGACTCAGTATAAAAAATTAAAAAGTATTTATTGGCGGCGAATTAACGAAGGACTGCATGATTGCAACAGCTGAAGAAACGTTCCCAGGAAAAGCTAATTTTTTCAAAAGCATCAGTTTCTCAGCAAACACAGTGGCTCGAAGAGTAAATGATATTACTGGAAACCTATTAACTCAAATGTCTGAGAAAACTCTATACTTAGATTGGTTCTCGCGATCTGACACGCTAAATGTAGCGGAACTAGTGGGTTTTGTGACTACAGTTCCTTATTGAAGATATAGTGTTTTTGACTGGTATTATTTAGTTTAATTTAAATTGCGTTAAAATAAATCCAGTGCATTTATTTACTTAGAACCATTGCTCTTAATACCATTAATTGGCATAATTTTGATATGCTGTTACATCCATTTTGTGTGGATTTGTGTAAATATTGAAAAGAACGGGAAAATAGATAGTGAGAACAGAAATTTTAAAGAGCAATAGGAACATCAGTATTTCGTGACTGCGTCGACTAATAAGGCAATCTGTATGATTCCCAGGGGAAAAATATCAGTTCCCAAAGAACAGAATATAAAACGTCTTTATTAGACTAGACTTTCTCACAGTTATTCCAAATTAACGGGAAGTCATTGGTTAAAAATATAAGGTTCGAAACTCAGTAAACGGTGTTTAATAAAGTAAATGCTAAAGAACAAGCAGTAACTGGTGCTAGCTTCCGCATGGTAGTTTAAACGTGGCTGACTCAATATAAAAAATGGAAAACTATTTATTGGCGGCGAATTAACAAAGTACTGCATGACTGCAGCAGCTGAATAAATGTTCCCAGGAGAAGCTAATTTTTTTCAAAACCATCAATTTCTCAGCAAACATAGCGGCTCGAAGAGTAAATGATATCACTGAAAACCTATTAACTCAAATGTCTGAGACAACCCTACACTCAGATTGGTTCTCTTTGGCTTTGGTTGAGTGAACAGATGTTTCAGATACTGCATAGATGTTGATTTTTATTCCTGAGATAAAAAAATTATGAAGTGTGTGAAGAGCTTCCTGATGTTCACAGCATCCACGGCACGGCCACAGGAAAAGAAATTTTTAAATGGATAGAAAATACTGTCCAGAGAAACAATATCCAATGCAAGAACTTAAGGTGTATCACAGCTGATAGTGGAAAAACATGTATGGGAAAAATTAAGGTGTCGTGCTCTTTTGTCGAAGGTGGTAGAAAATAACCGTGGATTAAAACCATTAATCGTATGTTGGTCATTTAACAACAGTCTTCGCGCGGAAATTGCTTGAATACGTCGGAAGTTGTAAGGCCAGTGTCGTCAAATGTTATCTATATAAGATCACATGATCTCAGTAATCGTCAGTTCCACTAGTTTATTGAAGAGATTGAAGAAAATAACTTACCATGTTACACAGCAGTTCACTGGCTTTGCTGTGGAAAAGTCACAGTATCTTGAGCTCCAAACAACAATCGAATGGTTTTTGAATGAAAGGAATAGTCCTGTATCTTAGTTACAGAGCCGTGAGCCAATACGGAAGGTTTCATTTCATAGAGACTTAACTGAGCAGAATAACGACCTTAATTTAAAATGACAAGGAGAAAATTAGCTACTGCCTGATTTGTATACTCACATTAAATCCTTTCAATAAAAAGTTGTTTTGCTTCAGTCTCATTTGAACAAAAAGTGTTTCACACATTTTAATACATGCCAAACATTCAATCAGGAATCAGCAAATCCATTTTCGGTAGATTTCGCAATCAAAACTTTCAGTAGTTTAGGAATAAAATTGAAGTCTCGTCTTTCAGATCGTGATGTAGTTGAACGATATCATGATTTGTCAAAATCTTTTTAACGCCATTATAAAATCTCTTGTCTCGGAACTTCAAATGAAAATGGTTGATTTGCAATGTAGCGATTTTTATAAAGAAAAAAAATTGAATTCCTCATTAATAGAATTTTGTAACATTCTTCCACTTATACGGTTCGATCAGTTGCATGAGATTTCTCCCGGCTTTTCTTTCCGTTTTCGGCACTATTTATCTCTGTGAAAAAGCGTTCTCCACACTGAAATACACAAAATATATTTGTGGATTAATCTAACTGCTGAGTATATGAAGTTACTGCTGATAATTTCCACCAGTAAACTTGATTCATAACTGCAAAAAATTGCAGGTGGGAAGATACAGCTACATTAATCTCGTTAATCATATTAAAAAGCTCAATTTCATAATGTGAATAGCCTAAATATCTCTCTTTGGAACGGTAAATTTTCAGAAAATCTGATGTAATTAATTACAGTTAAAGCGTTCAGTTACATTATGTGTCACGTGAAGTGTATCTAAATTGATCATAAGAGAAAAAACGACTTATTTGCACAGTAAATTTTGCACTGCACATTGTTACTTCGCTTAGTGAGCACCATTCGTCCCTGAATCTTACTCGTAACCACACTCCTTAAATGAAACTCTTCTGTCCGTGGGAAACCATACAGAACAGGTCATTGTGTTCCATTTTGAAAAAGTAATTACCCTAACTGATTTATAATACAGAATTGTAATTTTTTATTTATAGTACGGTACATCCTGGTTTAGAAGAAACTAGTCTAAAGGTATTTCTATGTGTTTATGCCTCTATTTTTTTCGAAAAGGAGATATATAATTACAGTTAATTAAATTCGTAACGTGCATAGATGCCACGTTATGGGCACAAATCAGAATTTAATTTATAAGCAGATACTGCAAGGGAAAGGTTACCATGCGCCGGCAAAGGAAAGGTCTTACAATATCGTTGCAGAGAATTTGCAACAGCGTCTCCGATCCCCGAGCAGTGGTCCAGCTGAGATCAACTACACCCAGCTGACTAAATGCAGCGATGTCGGAGCTTCTACTTTACTTTATAGGGCAACGCGTGACTTAGTGTTCTTTTATACTGGCCAAAGAGACCCATCTAAGCTAGAAGATGCTTTCTTTGAAATGGTTATGACAGATTAAAAAGAAAATACACTGAACAGACACTATGGAAAACATGGTTCGTTAAGAGAGTCAGTTTCTCAAATTTTCTCCTTCTCGTTGTGATGGGAGATTTTCGATAAGGGAAGTTCGGCTGTAATAAATGAAATTACTTCGGGTCGGATACCATGCATGTCTGATCTCTTACCGCGTGCCGGATTGATTGATGGCGTTCGCGAGCCGGTGTTGGTCCGTGAGCCGTAGTTTGGAGACCGTTGTTATAGGAAGTTGCTTATTGTCTTTCTTCTGATACTCGTATATCAAGCCACGGTGGCCATTGTACATAAGCGTTGTTTGAAAGCATTTTTACCGTGTAAATATTACAATGACTTCCACGTAAAAAGTGGTAATAAGTATTAGTTCGTAATTCTTAAACATAAAATATACAGGATTGACTTTTTAAGAATATGGTATTTAAAAAAACACGGTGCTATGGGCTATTGGTCGTTCTGCCTTCACAAGATGGGTGCACAACTCCATGCACATTTATTTCCAATATAAAACTGAAACAATAAAATTAATGTGCTCTTTCTATAGCGTTCCTACAATAAATATAGGCACATATATTATTAACTTGACGATTTTTATTGAGCAAATGGGAAAAACTACAGAGTACAATCACACGTACCTCCTATAGGTTACGAGGCAACATCTAGAATGAGCTCCAAGGTGAGGAAGGTCTCGCTTCCGAATTTTTGTTTTACAAAAAACTGAATTTTCTCTAAAATTTCTCGTGTCCACTAACATTTGAATTACAACAAATATTCATTCTCCAGTCCTTGACAAAAATTTTATGAGATGGTTCTCTTACAGATTATTTCAACCTGAATATTACAAAAAACATGAAAGCGTATACATCTTTTACAAGATAGTTTCAAAATTCCACACTTTAATTTCTGTACCATACATGGTGCAAGCAACAGATGACACTAATCAGTACACAGTATAAAAGTAGGTGTGCATCGTGTGTCCCGATAAAATTTAGAAACCAATCCCTGCACGATCAAGAGTATTACATCGTATATCAGTCATCTGTCCCCCATCCATGAAGACGGTCCCCGTTTTTACCTGAAGAGCATCCTTTTGAACATTTAAGGGTTGCGAATTTTCGCCCTCTAGAAATTTATAGAATATTCCAGAACATTCCAGAGTATTCTGGAACATTCCACAATATTCCACAATGTTCCGGAATGTTTCACAGCTATACGGAATGTTCTGGAATGTCCAGGAACAGTCCGGAACCATGGTTTACATTACACAATATTCGGGAACATTCTAGGGTATCCCAAATCATTAGCGAACATTTCACTCTGGAATGCTGTGGAATATTTTGAAACATTGTGGTCCATGCGAAACCTTTTGGGTATGTTATGGATCTCGCCACTGGTGTGGCTACCCATTCGTAGAGGTGTATAAAGCAAGATCAGTTGTGGGTCCGAACGTCAGATTCTTATCAGTGACGAAAGGAGGAACCGAGAAAGTAGAGCAGTGAGTGAATAAAAGCAAACAGCGCAGTATGGGTCTTTATACAGTGACTGAATATAAATCGAAAATAAAGTGTGTAAAGTGTGCTAAGTGTACTACTTAATAAAAAGTTGATTTGATTTATATCCTAGACAATGCCCAAACTTAAGAGAGGAGGAGCACTTGGCAGTTCTAAAGCAAACCAGTGAAGACAAAAAGAACAGCGAAAAAACGAAACAGACGAAGAACACGAAGCATGTTTAAATTCCAAAAGAAAATGAATGAGCACCGTTTCAAGCACAGAAACAGAATAACAACGAAATGAACGGATTCAAGATCAGGAATGGCTATACAGTCGTACAGTAAAACACCACGAACTCAAGCCAGCTATAAAAATATCACCCTAGGAGAGGCGCGGACGAGGATAAGTAAACAGTTCGGTCTAACAAATGAACTATTGCACTATGATCCGACGAAAGAATGTAAAAAACAGAAACCCGTCGTAATCTGAAAAACGGATATCATCGGTCAATTTTGCAACGCCAAAAAATTCAATAAATAAACACCATAATTCAGTTGCGTGAATGGAAAAGTTAGATAACTATCTCCGCAAGAAATCTTACATTACATGACCGGGGAAACTCCAGAATCAAAACACACTCTTCAGAATATAAAAGGTTACAATGTCTACTTCCAAATAGATTCTTTCGGTGTCACTTCGATCGGCACTAAAAGAGATGAAATCGATTACGTATTTTCCATCCAAGGATAAACCTACCACAACATTGGATCATAACTATAACTACCCAACGATGACCTTAGATTTCTGCAAGTATATTTTATCGGAAATGAAGAAGCAGATATTGGTCAACGATGCACAAATATCCGTGGTTTGAGATGAGAAGTGCGAGATGTGCAGAGAATCTCTCACGACACATTCACCTGATGCACATATTCAGAACAGCACTAGACCGAATAATTTCTGATGACTATAAAGATACAACTCAAGCATACAAAAGACTACATGGAGAACACGAACGTCGATTTAACGCATCTCAGATGACAAAGTTGCCATCGCAGTTGTGGACAAGTCGGATATCATTTTATTGTGAAACAAATCCAACCTGAAACAGATGTAGAAACAAACAAAATAGTCACATCCAATAATATTTATACTCACCGTTTAATGACCAGAGATAATGAAACATTCAGTCACATTCTCAACACTCGCGGTTTATTCCAATTGTTCCTGGTAGGTATGTAAGCCAAAACAGAAGCGGACCCGATGTTTTACATAAGACTAATTCAGAAGAAATTCCGAGAAACATATACGAGTGGCAGTCGGAATTAAAGGATTAACTTTAAAGTACAAGAGGTAAAAAATTTATTGAAAACATGGTCTAACTAATTACAATACCTGTTCATAACCTGGATTACCCTTTTCAGTATCCGGAGGACATACGTACCAACTTTTCTAATTGGCTAATTGAGAGCAAGCTAGGTATAGCTGACCGTCGTAGATGGAGGAGCCTTTGATGTTGATTCCAGATTATTTTAAAATTTCTGCTCGGGCTTACTTTAATAGAAAAATTGTTGGCTAATTTGATTGGAAATGGCAGTCTCTTAAATTTCAAAGGCAGTTCAGTAGAGATCACTCGTATTCTGGGGATAGATAGTGTTTGTCCTTTGTATTTTCCCGTCAGAGTTCGGCTTCGATGATGTTTTTCGATAGCTGTACGACGATCATCCTTGTTCCATTACATAGTTTTGCTGAGTGGAGATTTCTAAGTAGTATGATCGGAGATCCTATTTTATGTCGAAGAAAATCTAACGGCTTTCCTGGAACTTGTGAAGATTTAGAAATTTTCTATGTAAGTTCACACTTTCCCAAATGTTTAGCATCGTGTCGACCGGGAATATTCTTTTGAATGTTAGTATTGATATGGTCAACAATATCATTCCTGGTTCCAAAATAATGCTCTAAAACAGTCAGTCTGGACTGGGATATGCGTGAATAACGTTCGGATAAATTTGGTCGATGAGTTAATTTTCAACAGTGGCTACGGTGCAAAAATAACTTTTGAGTTTAATGAGGCCGATTGTCAGTTCGGCATTATATATGCCTTCGCCTATTTGTAAAAGTTGTTGAGCAAAGTGTGCTGCTGTTTCGTCTTAGATATCACTTTCTTTTTAGTCGCAGTATTTGTATGTGTGGACAGAGATGTGAATTTTTTAAGCATGCGTAGATTTCGTCTGCTGGTGCTAACTTGAGGACAACTGGAAGTGTTTCTCTAAAATCTCCTGAGAGAAACAGTATAGCTCCTCCCACCACTTCAGAGTTTCCTAGCTAGCAAGTCTTTTATTATTCTGACCATGGTTTCGAGTGATTTTTTATCTGCCATTGTGCATTCGTCCCAGATGATAATTTCAGCTGGCTTTAGAAATCCACCCCGTCTAGATGCCCTCGAAATTTTACATACCGGGAATTGTTCTTAGGCTGTATTCAACGGAAGTTATAGGGTGGAAAACGCAGTCGTAGCCATAAGTGTGGCTGCAAGGCAGAATGATGCCAGTGCAAGTGTGATGTATTGTTTAGAACGTATTTCCGCCAGCAATAGAATTATTAGAAATGTTTTCCCGGTGCAGCATGATGCGTCCAAGTAAATAATTCCACCATTGTTGTTGTCGATACGGTCGATGATAACGTTGTAAATTTCCTTTTGATTGTCACTGAGGACTGGTCTGTAGTCAGCAACGTATTGAAGTAATCCGTAGACGTTGTAGCTTTCTTCCTTTCTACCTTCGAAGTTTAACACAGTGATAGGATCCTTCCGTGGTGCTTGCATCTCAAGTTGTACTGAGGTCTCGTTGAAACTTCCTGGCACGTTAAAACTGTGTGCCGGACCGAGACTTGAACTCGGGACCTTTGCCTTTCGCGGGCAAGTGCTCTACCATCTGAGCTACCCAAGCACGACTCACGCCCCGTCCTCACAGCTTTACTTTCGCCAGTGCCTCGCGTCCTACTTCGTCCCGAGTTCGTCTCGGTCCGGCACACTGTTTTAATCTGTCAGGAAGTTTCATGCCAGCGCACACTCCGCTGCAGAGTGAAAATCTAATTAAGGTCTCGTTGTTTAGTTACAAACATTTATCTTCTAGGCGAATGAGCGTTTCAGTGAAGATGTCGACGTTGCATTCGATGGTCAGTTGTCGCATTTGTTACAGTATGTCATCACTCATACTCTGTTTGAAGGAGTATAGTTGTTTTGGCTTCGATGGGTTACATATTGTAAGAGTAAAGGCGAATAAGTCTCTCATACGTTAAGTTTAGGTTGCGAATAAGGCTTCTTGTTGTGTTATTCCCAGTGGTTGTAGTTTTCCAGTAGTCCTAAGCGTTGGCATGCCTCTCTGGACGTCTGGCACAGGTAACCTTCAACAGTCTTGAGATCTGTGAAACTTGCTGGTCCCTGTATATCTTGTAACACCATCCGAAGATGGAAACATTCGGCGTTGTTCGGATATAGGGTGTATCCTCAGCCTAGAGCGCCACGTTTCAACATTCCTGGATGATCTACCGCTGGAATTTCTTGTTTTCGTTGTTGAAAGAGTCCTCTTCCTGTGTTCACATGTAATAGTTAGGGACGTTGACATATTCTAATGTTTTCGCGACTTTATCCGTTTGGTACAGTTGGTAAGAGCGTGTTAATGTGTTCTGTGGTGGTTCGCAAGCAAGTTTTCTAGCGTCGACGTAGGTGTAGTAAAGCCTCTCTCCATTTTTCAAATGTACTGCTAGATGTTGCACGGTTGGTTCGCGTTCGTGAATGACAAAACGGAAGATCCATCACTCTGCTTCGTTCCTGTTGAAGTGTTTTCCATTTGGTACCTAGTTCCTGTTTCGTTGTTGGCAGTCTTTGGCTATTTGAAATACTGCCATAGCACTGCTTTTGTTGACAAACTTACTGACATATTTGATGGATTTCACTGATTTCCAGTATTCTACGTTTGTGTGTGGTAGTGTCCTTTTGGAAAGTAGTGTCTTATGGTACTATCCATTGATTATCTTTTTCCAGTTGCTCGCTGCCCCGTATTCGTATTTTTGCTGTGTAGCCAAAGCCTTGGGTGGGTGTCTTCTGTATTTGGATTAGCCATCAACTTGAATTTGTGTGTTGTACATTCTTTTCTACATTTTCCATCACACATACATGAGGAGTTTGGGTTTAATGGCCCTCATGGTCCGTGAATCATTTTTCTCACTATTATGTAGCACAGTTCAGGATCTTATCGTGGACTGGGAAATTCAGCTTGGATGAATTTGTCGATATCCGTGGGATGAATTCTTTGTGGAACCATATGAGATTACTTGAATGAGGCAGTATTCGCTTTTGCCATTCGATTGCGTACATCCAGCATCTAACGGTCCCAAAGTTGTAATATCTTGTGCTGACTTCAATAAATCTCATCAAAAATCATTCGGTCTGGTGCTGTTCTGAATATATGAATCAGTCGATGGTATCGTGAAAGATCCTCTGTACATCTCGGACTACTGGTCGTCTCAATCCACTGACATTTGTGCCTCGTTCATAAATTTCTGTTTCTTTATTCCGATAAAATATACCTGCAGAAATTTATGGTCTTCGCTAGGTAGTGGAAGTAATGATCCGATATTGTGAAAGATTTGTCATTAGACGCAAAGAAATATAATGCACTTCATCTCTGTTAGCGTCTATTGAAGTGACATCGAAAGAATCAGTTTGGATTTAAGCATTCTATGCTTTTATATTCTGGAGAGTGTGTTTTGATTCTGGAGTTTCCCCGCTCACCTAACGTAAAATTTCCTGGGAAGGTCATAATCTAATTTTTCCATTGTTGCAGAAGAATTGTGTTTCTTTACTGAATCTTTTCGAGTTGCAAAATCGGCAGATGTAATCCATTTTTACGATTACGGTGTGTTTGTATCTATTAGGTTGTTTCGTCAGGTCGTAGTGGAATGCTTCATTTGTTAAGCTGAACTGCCCTACTCCGCTCCTCCCGTAGGGTGATATTTTCATGGCTGACTTGAGTTAGCATTCTTTTTTTATAAGATTTTGTCGTAATTCCTGATTCTTCAGTCCGTTCATTTCGTTGTTCTTCGGCTGCTCTGCTTGTCGTGGTGCTCATTCTCGTTGTTGGGAAATTAAACATGCTTCGCGTTCTTCGACTGTTTGGTTTTTTTGCTGTTCTTTTTGTCTTCACCGGTTTGCTTCATAACTGGCAAATGCTCTTCCTATTTTACGTTTGGGCATTGTCTAGAAGATAAATCAAATCAACTTTTTACTAAGAAATATACTTAGTACAGGTCACACACTTTTGGCACTTTATTTTCTATTTATATTGCGTCACTGCATCACTTTGACCACTCACATTTCACTGTGTTTTTATTCACTTCTTGTACTTCCCTTAGATTCCTCCCTTCGTCACTGATAAGAATCTGACGTTCCAACCCACGACTGGTCTTGCTGTATATATCTCTGCAAATGGGTAGCCCCATCGGTGGCGAGTCCCAAGACATGTCAAAGTGGTTTCGTATGATCCACAATGTTTGAAAACATTTCACAAAATTCAGAAGTGTTCTGAAAATGTTCGACAGTAACCTGGGATACTCCTGCATGTTGCCAAATACTGTGGAATGATCCTGAATGTTCCAGACTATTCCCGAGCATTTTAGAATATCCCGTATCACTATGATGTGGAATGCTCTCAAATACTCTCGCTGTTCTGGAATTTCTAAAGTAAGAAATGTCCCACGCGTTATATCGTCAAAAGCACGCCCTTTAGGTAAAACAGGAACCATCTTCTTGGATGAGAGACAGAGGGCTTCCACATCAAGTATCTCACTTTATCGTACCGGGATTCGTTTCTGAGTTTTAGCGGCACGCACACTGAACACTTACATTGGTAATATACACACTATGTGATCAAACAGTACACGGACACGTGGCTAAAAATGACTTACAAGTTCGTGGCGCTCTCCATCGGTAATGCTCGAATTCAGTATGGTATTGTCCCACCCTTAGTCTTGATGCCAGCTTCCACTCTCGCAGGCATACCTTCATTCAGGTGCTGGAAGGTTCCTTGAGAAAGGACAGCCCATTCTTCACAGAGTGCTGCTCTGAGAAGAGGTATATATGTCGGTCGTTGAGGCCTGGCGCGACGTCGGCCTTCCAAAGCATCCCAAAGGTGTTCTGTAGGATTCAGGTAAGGACTCTGTGCAGGCCAGACCATTACAGGGATGTTATTGTCGTGTAACCACTTCGCCACAGGCCGTGCATTATAAACAGGTACTCGATAGTGTTGAATGATGCAATCGCTGTCCTCCAGTTATTCTTGAACAGTGGGAAGCAAGGAGGTGCTTAAAAAATCAATGTAGGTCTGTGCTGTGATAGTGCCATGCAATACAACGAGGGGTGCAAGCCCCCTCCATGAAAAACACGACCACACGTAACACAACAGCCTCCGAATTTTACTGTTAGCACATCACACGCTGGCAGATGACGTTCACCGGGCATTCGCTATACCCATACCCTGCCATCGGATCGCCATATTGTGTACCGTGATTCGTCACTCCACACAACGTTTTTTCCACTGTTCAATCGTCCAATGTTTACGCTCCTTACACCAAGCGACGCGTCGTTTCATATTTACCGGCGTGATGTGTGGCTTATGAGCAGCTGCTCGACCATGAAATTCAAGTCTTCTCACCTCCCGCCTAACTGTCATAGTACTAACAGTGGATCCTGATGGAGTTTGAATAGATGTCTGCCCATTACACAGTGCGACCCTCTTCAATTGTCGGCGGTCTTTGTCAGTCGACAAACAGGGTCGACCTGTGCGCTTTTGTGCTGTACATGTCCCTTCACGTTTTCACTTTATTATCACATCGGAAACAGTGGAACTAGGGATGTTTAGGAATGTGGAAATCTCACGTACAGATGTATGACACAAGTGACACCAAATTACCTGACCACGTTAAAAGTCTGTGATTTCCACGGAGTGGCTAGTTGTGCTCTCTTACGATGTCTAATGATTACTGAGGTCACTGATGTTTAGTATCTGGCATAAATCAGAAAGAGGTTCCAATCAAAGCGCCGATTCTATTTAACGCTACCTCTACATAACCAACATATGAGTGCTCCAGCTGCTACAGTTCATTTTTTATGCTGTTATACACTTAAATACTTGATTTCGCAAACCAATATTAATCAATGTTTGCTTTAGTGTTCTAAATACTGCTCCCGATATCGAACGTCCTCCACTAAGAAAAAATCTATGTAGTTCATTTCCTCTGTAATATATTATAATATTTTGCCTCATTAAAGTAAGCATAATACGTATATGAGAGAGAGAATTTTCTGTGATTTTTAGAGCAGAGTTATGAAACTCGCTGATAAAGATGATGAAGTGAGAAATGTGCAAATACTGCAGAGAATTGCTTGATGTTGTGCACACACAGATAAGATGAAATTTAACTATGAGGCAGTTCAATATTTAGAGAGGTGGGACATTATGCTGTGTGTTTGTGTGTGTTTATGTGTGTGTGTGTGTGTGTGTGTGTGTGTGTGTGTGTGTGTGTGTGTGAGTGTGTGTGTGTGTGTGTGCGTGCGTGCGTGTGTGAGTGTGTTGTATGTCAGTGAGTGAGTGAGAGTGTACATGTGTAAATTCCCAAACTCTCTGAAAATGCGTCAATTTCCCCAGAAACTGTATCTCCTTGCCGAAAACTGCATCAACATGCACGAAAACTGTACCAAATGTCCTTCAAAAGTATCTCAACTCGCCCTTGGAAATGTATCAACTTGTTCCCACAACTGTGCGAACTTACCCTTGAAATTGTGTCAGCTTGCCACCAAAATTATATCAACTTGCCACCAAAACTGTATCAAATTACTTCAACACTGTAGCAATTTGCTCCTGAAACTGTTACAATTTTCACAGAAACCGTAACAATAAGCCCTGCGATCATTTCTGAAGTTACTGCCAGCTACCATTGCACTGGCCAATGATGCTCAAGTTTGGGGCGATGGGTTATAGTTCTGGGACACACTGCTACAGTTTCGAGTGCAGGTTGCTACAGTTTCTTAGTGGCAAGTTGATACCGTTTCTGGGGCAAGGTGATACAATTTTTAGGGTACGTTGATACAGCTATGGGGCAATTTCATACCAATTTTGGTAAAAATTGATGCAGTTTTTGGGACAAGTTGATACAATTTCGGTTGAAAAGTTGATGCAGTTAAGGGTTCAATTTGGTACTGTTTTGCTGCACACTGACGGTTTTTGGGTTTTACAAACACATCATGTACTGTCTCATCATTAGATTTTATTTTACATTTTTGCACACAAAACCTAAAAATTACGCACTTTATTTTCACAGTTTCCTCACCAACTTCGTAATCAGTATATTTAAATCTCTCTGTGTTGCACAACACAGAAAATTTCTCTCCCTCTCTCTCTGTTTCTGTGCAATGCTTACTGCCCTGATGCTGTAACTTTCTAACATATTACAGTGACAATGAAAAGAACACCCGTTTGCTTGGTAGTCTACATCCCCCGTAGTTGACACCCACACATCCGTACTGCTGACACACCAAGTAGCTGTAACCCAACATCCCCATTAGCTGACACCTGCAGTAGGTGGCACCCAATGGACTGCGGGAACAAGTCTTGATTTCATAAGTCTCCACTTTCTGACTAACAGCTTTTGCCTGTTGGAACATATCATAACTTGATAGAACAAGACACAGTTTCTTAGTAGATGTCATGATTAGATTTGTTGACATCTGTGCATGCAGTTTGACCCAGTCTCGAAGCATGACTTTTTTACCATGCTGAGATAAATACATATGTGTGGGTAATGACGTAATTTACAAACAACAAACTGAATGCACCTTGCACTGCCATAGAGCTACATGAATTATGGAAACTCTCAGAAGAATAGAAATTCCAATGTATTGTTTGTAAAGGAAACATACTCAGGGGAAGGAAGAATCCCTAACACGACTAGAACAACTCAGATCATGTCGAAAAGGAAATATCCAACGACGGAGGTAACAGCTTCCAACAGGAGATGAAAGTTACTAAAATCACTAATTTGTGTGCTGAGGTCGCCATAGTTGTAGAAGTTATTGTAGGAGGTACTAAATCATTTGTTGTAACTATATGCTTTCAGCACTGTGATTACATTTATGTAGTTGCAGCATTTTTTTGGGGAAAGACCAGCAACTTAGATTTGATAATCTTGTATTCCAATTTCTGCCGCAGCTGTGTGTGGTTTTTACCGATCCCTAATTTCGAACGTAGTCAACCACTACAAGAGGTTAGCAAAGCAAAATTCCATTTAGATATTGACTAAATTCGAAACTAGTAACCACACTATACTACAAGCGACTCGGACAGAAATTGAAATAAAGGATTAATGTGATACAATATACACAAACAACGAAAAATTAAACCACATTTGTCGTAGTCTTTGTGGTAAAATTATTGTAATTGGCATTGGTGCTAACGCTAAGTGTGATCTGTGGCACAACGAAACACCTGTAACGCATCGATTTGGTGCTGACTGAAGGATGGAAGAGCCATTATCTTGTTGTCAGGATGGTGATGGCTCTTCCAACTACACTCTTAGGTTCGAATGTTTGGCAAGGGGTACAGAAGACCGTCGGAAGTGAAGGTGACTGACAGAGTACGAATGGTGTTCATGAAAACTCATTATTATTGCAACGAGCTTCAGCAGTTGAATATTCGTACCCCGTCCTGGAGTGCAGACCACAGTTGACCTACAGCAGGGGTGGCCGAGCGGTTGCAGGCGCTTCAGTCAGGAACCGCGCGACCGCTACGGTCGCAGGTTCGAATCCTGCCTCGGTCATGGATGCCTGTGATGTCCTTAGGTTAATTAGGTTTAAGTAGTTCTAAGTTCTAGGGGACTGATGACCTCGGGTGCGAAGTCCCATAGTGCTCACAGCCATTTTTGGACCTACAGCACCCGTGTTCTATAGGAGTGGTCAAGTATCGATCTCACGCCCTATAACACTGAGAATCATTGTCATGAGGACAGCGATTGCTGGTGCCCCAGTAGTGCCTAGGCCCTGCATACTCAGCATACATCAGTAACACTGAATCAGATGCTGCGGGCATATGTTGTTTTACACTTCTCCAAACCACCCATCTGAAGCATGTGTCGAGCCCTGGCAGGGGACCAGCGCCTCAGTGACCAAGAAGGCACTAGGATACCACTGTGCCATTCGGCTGTGGCCTGCGCCAGGAAGAACTTCGGCGTCCTCATAGTGGAAGTCAACAGGCAGCAGGCCCAAATTCGAAGCCGAGCCGTATTGCCACGGCCAGTCTGACCGGACGGCCAGCTTTTGTAGAGGATAAGACAGGTCTTGTATTGGTTCAGTCCCGGCTGACGCTTTCAAAAAGTTGGTGGGTATTGGCCGGGTGCAGAGCTACTTGTATAACACAGGTGCTGAGCTTGCGGGTGTCAGCATACACTCGGATTTCGGCATCAGGCTCTAGCATTACCCCCACCGCTACACTCATCACCTTCTGGAGTAGTTTGGCCCATCGAATTCTTGAGTGGCCAAAATATGGCAACAACGAAGGAGCTGCTCCTACAGTTCATATTTTACAAAACACGAGTCTGAAGGACAAGTTCTGAGTTAGCTAACGTATGCCTGTGCTCTTCATTCCTCCATTTATATTTATCTTCGCTTCTCCACCATCTTGGGCTTAGACGCTGAATATTTGTCTCAGCTCTCTCTATTTCGTACAGTTCGTATCACTGACTGTTTCTACAAACTATGCACAAGTTCTGGCCTCTGTGGCCTAACATTTCTAGGCGATTCAGTCTGGAACCGCGTAACCACTACGGTCGCAGGTTCGAATCCTGCCTCGGGCATGGATGTGTGTGATGTCCTTAGGATAGTTAGGTTTTTAGTAGTTCTAAGTTATAGGGGACTGATGACCTCAGATGTTAAGTCCCATAGTGCTCAGAGTCATTTGAACCATTTGAACGGTTTTCGTCGTGAACCATCTTCCCATGACATAAGGCCAAAGCTGTGTTTTTTCAAATATGATTTTAGTCGTGAACTGTATCTCTCCCCCTTAGAGACCCGTCTAGGGTGTCGTGCCCCGTGAGCTCTCACTTCCACTCACGAATTTGGTGACAGCTTCTATCCCGGCTGCAATCTATGTCTCTTAATACGATTCAAAAAGTACTTCATAACCCTTCTCCGTTATAACTACCATCATCTTCACCACAACGTCTCAGTTTTATAACCTCAATGTCTCAACCCGCAAGTAACTGAGAGGCCCGGCCAATGTGTTTTGCAGAAGGTGGAGTTTTGAAACCGAGATCTGATTCTCAAACACGGGGAAAAACGTCGATCGGATATTCGAACTCCAGCAAGATGATTATCTCAAAGCCGTACTAGACATTATTTTGGAAAATGTGCTAAATAACAGATGAAAATGCCAAAAAATTCTAGTCGGGTTGAATAATCCTCAATATGGATTTAGATAACGGAGGCTGCAATTAACATACACTGCAGACACACAATAAATAACAGATATAATGTATGCCATATCTGGAACGTGCGATAACTGACGGTATCCTCCATTATTTAGCAGAGTAAGGGAAGCGGGCTGCCCAAGAATGTTAGACTGTTGCCACTTGGATTTTTGCACATACTGATACATGACGCTGTTAAATTCTATATCAATATTTACCAAACACACTACCATAAGAATGGCTTCAGAGATCCATTATCGGTTCCAAATTTTGGGATTTTAACTTAGAACTACCTCAGGATAGTTTAGAAAACAGACAGGCATTGTTAGTAGTTTTAGCGTAAGTTGATGACTTATTACTTTTAGTGCACACCGAGCGTCGAGATTCGTTGGAGAAGACAATATGCTGTCTTTCTACTCGGCGAGGCTCACTGACCTTAATATAACCAAAAGTAATTACTGCAGAAGTTTTAGTGCTAGTGTTAGTATCATCATTTTCAGTACTTGTAGTTGTTGTAGGAATATCAAAGTGGTGGCAGCGGTATGAGGGAACATCAGAAAGTGGGTTACACATTACAGGCCAACTCAATTTTATTAAATTCTGACGTAGGTACATGGCTCTATTTTTAGTACAGGCACCGTATCTCTGCAAACAACGACCGAAACTATTTACCAGTCGTTCAGATCCTCAACTACAAGAATCCTCATTTTGGTGCGAATGGGTTCGAGAACAGCTATGTGAACGTCCTTATCGTAGAAAAATGTCTTTCCCCTCGGGTGACACTTCAGCTTACCAAAAAGATGGAAACTGCATGATGCTAAATGTGGTTTCTGTAGTAAGTCTTTCCAAACCTGCCACCGGAAATCTTGAATCATAGACTGTGTCGTGCGCTCCATGTGGTACGTTGCACTGTTGTTCAGGAAAACAAGCCTTTGCACAACTTTCCACGTCCCTTGTTGTTTAAGCTTCGTTTAGAAGAACCGCACTGTCCAACGTTCAACTCATGAGTATGTTTTCAGTTGCCTTGCCAACCACTCGCAGCTTGTGGTGCACCTATTATTCGTATCGCGACACAAGAGTAGCTGTAGGAAGTCAGAACATGTAGTCTTTCTTCTAAAAATTAGTCACCCTTCTTTCGCAAAGCTGAAAGCGTTGAACGGTACGTGTAACTTACTTTTTTGGATTCACTACGTGACGGAGCATTTTCGGAATTGTAACAGTCGTATCGTTTGTCGTTGCAAGAATCGCATAAACGGTTGTAACAACACTAACAGCAGGAGGTTATAACGATAATAGTAAAAGTAATGAAAATAACGCTTCCCGAGAAATTTAAATAATTATTCTTTCAAAATCCCGTAATTGCCTCCCATTCCGAAGCCTAAGTTTGAAACTTGTGTGAAATATGCCTAGAAACGTCCGCTGTAATGGTGCAAAAGCGTGACGTCCAGTGTCGTCACCTTCTGACTCGGTGACTCTTCAAACAGCAACATGTCGACACGTGCAAAATCAGGCCACAGCTCAGACCTTCATGTGAGTTGTAACGCATCACACTGGCACCAGATTTCACCACTATTCTACCCAACGACTCGTGATGGGTACATCGTCACACCCATCGTAGCCACATTTCAATCCCTCTTTAGCCACCTTTCTGAAGGGGGTGAGAATCGCGAAGCCTACTGTTCTTATGCGTGGTCGAGGGAAACATGTGAGATGCGTCGCCGCCTAGAATCTACACGAAAGGGTCTAGGGGGGGGGGGGGGTGGAATAAAGGGCGTCAATGAGACGACCACCCTTCCCCATTGGGCGTTGATCCCCACTTATTCCATAGTGGAAAACGACACTAAGCAGTGCAGTGAGCAATAGGACAACGTTCTTGACAAGGTTACACACTGCTGATACCGCCTGGACAATTCAACATACGCTGACATCATGTGGCTGGAGCCCCACCGAAGGTGATCCAACACCTTTGGAGTGTAGTGCGACCGCCATTTTTGCTTCTTTATACAGGATAGGACCACTAGGCACGGTTCAAAACCACTAGACAAAATATTAACGTGATTCAAAGCAACAAAGGTTGCTTTTTCTTTTTCATCCCTTCTGTTACACCCCCTCCTGTGACGTTATTACGAGGGTGTACAATATCAGCATGCACGTGAATTAAATGGCAAACAGTATCTCCAAAACGGTGCCTCGGTGCCGCCCACGCACCTTTCTTGAGCAAGTTACATGCAGGGTGTTTCATTGATCGTGACCGGGCCAAATATCTCACGAAATAAGCGTCAAAAAATTACGAAGAACTAAACTTGTCTATCTTTAAGGGGGAAACCAGATGGCGCTATGATTGGCCGCTAGATGGCGCATCCGTAGGTCAAACGGATATCAACTGCGTTTTTTTAAATAGGAACCCCCATTACACATATTCGTGTAGTACGTAAAGAAATATGAAAGTTTTAGTTGGACCACTTTTTTCGCTTTGTGATACATGGGGCTTTAATAGTCACAAACATATGGCTCACAATTTTAGACGAACAGTTGGTAACAGGTAGGTTATTTAAATTAAAATACAGAACGTAGGTACGTTTGAATATTTTATTTCGGTTGTTCCAATGTGATGCATGTACTTTTGTGAACTTATCATTTCTGAGAACGAATGCTGTTACAGTGTGATTACCTGTAAATAACACATTATGCAATAAATGCTCAAAATGATGTCCGTCAATCTCAATGCATTTCGCAATACGTGTAACGACATTCCTCTCAACAGCGAGTAGTTCGCCTTCCGTAATATTCGCACATGCATTGACAATGCGCTGACACATGTTGTCAGGCGTTGTCGGTGGATCACGATAGCAAACATACTTCAACTTTCCCCATAGAAAGAAATCCGGGGACGTCAGATCCGGTGAACGTGCGGGCCGTGGTATGGTGCTTCGACGACTAATCCACCTGTCATGAAGTATGCTATTCAATACCGCTTCAACCGCATGCGAGCTATGTGCAGGATATCCATCATGTTGGAAGTCATGCAGTGAAACATCTTGTAGTAACATCGGTGGAACATTACGTAGGAAATGAGCATACATTGCACCATTTAGATTGACATCAATGAAATAGGGGCCAATTATACTTCCTCCTATAATGCCGCACCATACATTAACCCGCCAAGGTCGCTGATGTTCCACCTGTCGCAGCCATCGTGGATTTTCCGTTGCCCAATAGTGCATATTATGCCGGTTTACGTTACCGCTGTTGGTGAATGACGCTTCGTCGCTAAATAGAACGCGTGCAAAAAATCTGTAATCGTCCCGTAATTTCTCTTGTGCCCAGTGGCAGAACCGTACACAACGTTTAAAGTCGTCGCAATGTCATTACTGGTGCATAGAAGTATGGTAGCGGTGCAATCGATGTTGATGTAGCATTCTCAACACCGACGTTTTTGAGATTCCTTATTCTCGCGCAGTTTGTCGGCCACTGATGTGCGGATTAGCCGCGACAGCAGCTAAAACACTTACTTGGGCATCACCATTTGTTACATGTCGTGACTGACATTTCACATGTGGCTGAACCCTTCTTGTTTCCTTAAATAACGTAACTATCCGGAGAACGGTCCGGACACTTGGATTATGTCGTCCAGGATACCGAGCAGCATACATAGTACACGCCCGTTGGGCATTTTGATCCCAATAGCCATACATCAACACGATCTCGACCTTTTCCGCACTTGGTAAACGGTCCGTTTTAACACGGTTAATGTATCACGAAGCAAGTACCGTCCGCAGTGGCGGAATGTTACGTGATACCATGTAGTTGTACGTTTGTGACAATTACATCGCCATCTATCACAAAGCGATCAATGTATTCCACCTAAAACAATCATATTTCTTTACGTACTACACGAATATGTAATAAAAATGGGGGTTCCAATTTTTAAAAAACGCAATTGATATCCGTTTGACCTATGGCAGCGCCATCTAGCGGGCCAACCATAGCGCCATCTGGTTTCCCCCTTCAAGCTAGACGAGTTTCGTTCTTTGTAGTTTTTTCGTTTGATGCTTATTTCGTGAGATGTTTGGCCCGGTCACTATCAATGGACCACCCTGTATATCCATACCAATAACTTCGACGCACGTTCAGCCTCGTGGCTGCTCTAACGCCTGAATGTTAGGCAACGCCTTCGACACCCCTTACGTGCGGTTCGCCTGCCTGGCTGTGTAGACTGAAATAAAGAAAATATGACTCTTTCTGTTACAATAAAGTAATACCCGACCGAGAATGGAAGAAGATGCCAATGGAAAACTACATGTGGCGAAGCGTGTAAGTAACAATCTTTATGATGGAGCGACAGAAACTGAAACAAACAAAAATAAGGAGGAATAATGTGGTAGACACTAAATTAGCGTTATACCCAGAGTAGGAAGAAATAGAAATAGACTATTATAAGGGTTGTAGTGATCGAGGATGTGGTGTACAACGAATTAATAAATAAGAACTCCGGAATTAAATGTTACTGCGAAACGCTCTTGGAGGTTTCTGCTACTGTGCCGGGATTCGGTTCTCCTATTGCTGCTTGCGTACATCGGAAAGCGGCTGGTGGTGGTCTGAGGAACTCGTCGCGACTGCTTCTTGCTACCTGCACTAGCGCGCGCACACACGCTCACACACACACACACACACACACACACACACAACGGTCGCCCGGGGCGCTGCAGTAGAGGACGGCAAGTCGGGTGGGCCAGCGCCTACAGGCCACTGCTATCTTCCTTGAGACGGCTATCTTAACGGCACGGGAATGAGAAACTGCGGAGTACATTTCACGGGTCGCCTGCTATGAAGAACAAGAGCGGGACAGAGTCGCGCCTGCAATAGCTGCGAGCAAAAACGTTTCAAGTTGCAGAAGGCCAAGAGTTCCCAGTTGCAGGTAGCGCCTCAGCCATCTATCTACCAACACACATGCACGTTGGCGGAGGCGTATTGATTTAGTGGTGAAGTTTCAAACTATTCTGAATGTGTTCGCAAACGCTGCTGTTGTCAGTGGAAGATTACGACGCCGGAAGGTGTAGCGACATACAAGAAGTTGGCTCTGAGCACTATGGGACTCAACTGCTGTGGTCATAAGTCCCCTAGAACTTAGAACTACTTAAACCTAACTAACCTAAGGACAGCACACAACACCCAGCCATCACGAGGCAGAGAAAATCCCTGACCCCGCCGGGAATCGAACCCGGGAACCCGGGCGTGGGAAGCGAGAACGCTACCGCACGACCACGACATGCGGGCCATACAAGAAGTTCTGTGGTGGTCCGATGACTGGTGCGCGGATAGGCATTTGAAAGTGATCGTAAATAAAAGTGACGAATTTCGCATAAATGGTAAAATAGATCCCCTACTGTTCGCTTTGTTTACACAATTGGAAACAGACCAACGGAAACAGTGAGAACAGGAAGTCACAGAAGTCAAAGTTCATACGAAGTGTCATGAGTAATCGTTCCAGCATGCATGTCATGTGAATACAACAGAGGAAGGTGGGCGGATACCAGAAATATTCTGCACGACATACCGTGGAGTGACTTTGGGACTATAGATGTAGATAAACGTGTATAATTTTCCATGTAACTGGTTCTGTCGACGAGTGTTAGCAATTTTCTACTTATGTAATAGAAATGTCCATCGGGAAGGCATACCGGATCTAATATTGGAGGCAGAATTCGATAAAACTTTGCAAGTCTTGCTGTCAAACAAGACAGAACGGATGAAAAACATTATTTGGTGGGTCAGGGGGGGAGGTGTCGTCAGTCTGCTTCTTGTTCTTTTGATGTGGCCCATCACTACCATGTCTTAACGTCCAGTCACCGTCCCTTCAGTCAGAGTAGCACTACCTACGTCCTCAATTATTTGTTGGACAGATTCTAAACACTGTCGTTTGCTGCAATTTTTGCTGGTTACAGAACCCTCAAGTACCAAATGTCTAACCACATGACCTATCAACATGTGTCCAGTTATTCTGCAATTCTGTTGAGATTCACCTCATTTTGTATTATAACTCTCCACTCAACTTTTGGCATCGTTCTGTAACAATAAAACTCAATCAATTCTGTTTTATTCTCTTACGGTTTTGCCCACGGGTAATGGTTCACTCTCAAACACTGCGGTGCTACAGATGTTCTGAAACTTCTTCCACACAATTGAAACCAGTTTTAAAAACTAGTACTCATCTTTTAATAAGCAATACTATTTTCCTACAATATGCTGGTTGATATACCTCTCTTGCCTCGTTTGTCGTGTTTTATTTTGCTTCCAACATAATGGAATTCCTTCATTTCACATACAACGTGGTCCCTAATTTCCATCATATGTTTATTGCCACTCTCCTTTCTGGTAGTTATCGTTACTTTCGTCTTTCTCTGGTTCTCCTTCACTCCGCATCCTTTCGCACTTTCACTAAAAATGGAATGGTGTAGTAAGTCATGTCGAAACCTACCCTGAAATTTTTTACACAAGAAGAAGACAACGGAAGAAATGCACTGTCAAAATTTTAGCTGGTAAGAGGCATTGGAGGTATTAATAAAGTAGCTGATAATTGCGAAACTCGTAGTGTGCCATGCAGAGGTAGAAATGTACACCCTTACTGACGCTGCAGCAACTGCGCATCCGCAACTGAGCACACACACACACACACACACACACACACACACACACAAACACACACACACAGTCGAGGTCGGCGGTACATTTGTAAACAGGAAACATGACACAACCCGTTCATAATTTATAAAGGACGTTTCAGCTTACCGTTCGTTGATAGTTTTTCTGACACTAAAGTACACACTTACTATTCTCTCGAATCATCCACTCAAATAAAATCGATTACAGATTATCAGTTGCTTCTTGCAGTGTTGGTAAGTACTGACTGCAGATAAAGTTGAATTAATATTTATTGTACTTTCGTAAGGCATGCCTGCTCATAGTACCTTCAGTCTTCTTCCAGTTTCACACTAATGTGGAACCCAATTAACGTTCTCAATTTATCGATGACGAAATATGAAGAACGTAGTTTTCATCCGAAATTACCTACTTCTCCTGAGGACGTACATATAGAGAAATGCATAGCTGATGTAAGGACGAAACTTTCTGTTATCCCCGGAACTGTTGTTTATAACGCTGGTCAGTCAGGTTTCTTGAAAGAACTGCAAACATACTGCACTTTATCATTTCGGGATGAAAAAAGACGCAGTCGGTTGCCCAATCAATGATTGCAATTTCACATTCATATACTATAATGCTAGTGATATGTATGATTAGTTCTGTTTCCTCAGCTGTGTGTCTGACTTCAAAAACCGCAAGGCAAATTAGGAGCAAAAATAAAAAAAAGGACTGTTTAGTTGCAAAAATCTTGTAATCGAAGTATCGAAATCTGGAAATATGAGAGAGAATAATTTTCATTTCGTTCGAAACGTATTCCTGCCAGCTGCAGAAACTAACAGATTGCTTTTGTTAGGTTCATGGTCTGGACATATTGTAACCTCCCCACAAAAATATTGAATGTCAATAACCTCCCAGCAAGAATATGAAAGTCAATGTTAAGTAAAATGTTATCTTCCCACAAAACTGCATAATAATAAATGAGCTAAGCGTAACCTACTTGCAAAATTAAAGAATAATAATGTAAACTCCCCACAGTAATAAAAGTCAATGATAATAAAAATGTGTAAAAATGTTAAGTCCACACAAAATTAACGCTAAAATGAACCTGATAAATTTTATAAGGGCAGCTGCGCTGACCTTCGGCCCTGTGCAATAATCAAACCTGAATAGAGAAACCGAAATTCTTACCTCAGTAAAACTGCATCACTATCTGCTCTTGTTTTTCGGCACAGCTCCGTGCAATGCTGGCCCATGTTTAATTTTGATTCTTGGAGGGAATGCATGGGAAATATTATTTAACTTGAAATGAATCTTTTTTTTTTTGTTTAAAACAGTTACTTTAAAAGAAAGTTATTATTGGGGCAATTCTGGAACAAATTAATTACAATTAACATACGTTATTAGCTGAGCGCAATGCTGCTTCATTACCTTCGATAACAATATACCTCGTCCAGAACCGTGACCAGAGACCCATGTCGACGCCCGCCGACTCCTCACACACAACTACTGTTCCTGCCGGCTCGCTACACGCAACTACAGTCATCTCGCGCGCGCTACTACTCTCGAACTGAAACTGAACTCTCGCGCGGTCAAGCGCAGATTAGCAACGATAAATAACTCTCTGGTCAGAGATTCTGTCATACCTCGCCATCGCTGGTAATGAATACATATGGAACGTATGCGTTTCATAACCCTCCACTGGGGGGTCAAAAATTTGGCAGCGATGGTGAGTCATTTGGACTTGCCATGAGCAACAAATTTTTTCATAATTAATTAACTTTACAATTAGCGACGGTGAGTCATTTGGACTTGCCATGAGCAACAAAATTTTTCATAAGTAATTAACTTTACAATTACAGCATATATACAGATATATAGGTGCAGAACATGAAGTAAATATAGTACACATGCACTGAGTACAGAACATATCAGGCAAAGACAAAAAATATATATACAATGAGTACAAAACATATTAACAAATGATATAAGTGCTCATGCACTGAAAAATTCTTCAAAGTTATCAAAACAAATAGACATAATGAGTACAAATCTCTTGACAAACGACATAAGTGCACATGTACTGTCGTTCAGAACATATCAGCAAATAAAAAAAAAGAGTTTTGGTCATGAATACAAATCATATTAGAAAAAAAATGATTTATACTATATTACAAGAATTAGGATAGAAAAGGGAAGGATTGCATCATGGTTGTAGCACTTTAGGTTGCACGCAGCTGCACTGAAAGTCCATATCTTTCTGCTGTAGCACAACACCAAGTGAAACAATCTTCAGTTCTTTTCCCAGAAGTATTTATCAGCGTAGCCACGACACTGAAATATCGTAGTAATATTCCATGTTATCATTTTAGCAGTACATTAGGTACACCAAACAGTGGGACCATAATAACATCTCCATCGCTCAAGGTGGTGGACAGCATGTCGTGTCAACACCACGTTGTTGTAGGGTACACCAACGTAGAATTAGTGTAAAAACCAAATATAGTGCTCCATGATCAAGAGGATATACAGGATAAACGGATATTGCAGTAATTCAGGGTAGTTAGGCCAGAAGGTGAAGGACATTAAGTTACATACTAGTCTTCACTGAGAATTACATTAGTAGTTTGCGGCATTCATTGCCCAGTTATTGAACATTTCTGTACCATGTATGTAGTATTACAGAATAATGTTCATAAATTGGCGTTTTACACAGAACATTGGCACTCATTGCCTAATTATAAATCATCAGAAGTCAAAATATTCATATGGTGTTGTAAAGAGAACATTGGTACTCATTTCCTAATTACAAATTATCAGAAGTCATTAAGAACATTGGCACTCATTGCCTAATTCTAAATCATGAGAAGTCATTATATTCATATGGTGCTTTACAGAGAACACTGGTACTCATTTCCTAATTACAAATAATCAGAAGTCATAATATTCATATGTTATTTTACAGAGAACATTGGTACTCATTTCCTAATTAAAAATTATCAGAAGTCAATATATTGATGCGGTACTTTACACAGAACATTGGTACTCGTTTTCTAATTACAAATCATCAGAAGTCATTTACAGAGAACATTGGCATTCATTGCATAATTACAAATCATCAGAAGTCATTTACAGAGAACATAGGCACTCATTTCCTAATTACAAAGTATTATTCTATTTTTTTATTATTTGCTAGCAATGCATTGCGTTGAGATCGATAACTAATTGCTGGGGGATAATAATATTTGCATTTGACTTATTGCTGCAAATGAAGATGTGTAACGTCATTCGTCATGAGTCAGCTGTAGCAAGGTTATGAAACAAGTAGAGTATATGTGATCACATTTATAAATGACATAGACTTAATGAACAACTGCTTATAGCACATTAATTTCATAAATAATTTCTTCTGCAAAAAATATACAAAAAATGGATTATTAATCTGAAGGAAGAAACGCATTTTATGCTGAAAAGTAGTGACCTTGAATTAACAGGCAGTGAATTGTGGATAAAATGTGTTCCATAGCTGTCCCTTCCAAAACCTTCATTCATCCTACTATGCAATAAAACACATACTGTCAAAAACGAACTGCAACAAATACTTAAATAACTACATAGCATAAATACATAACTTCAACATTATCCTCATCTGTAAAGAAAAAACTTCATTATCCATCACTTCATTATCTATATTATCATAACTCCATTATTATCATCACCTGTAAAGAAAAACTTCATTATCCATAGTAGCATATTCTTCATTATTATTCATCACCATTCATTATCATCTGAAAAAGAAGCACTTCATTACTCATTACACAACTATTCCTTGTCTCTAGCATATTTCATCACTAAAACTAAGATTTGTAGTTCTGTCTGACAGCCTGCACCAATCGCTTCGTATTCTGAAAGAAAAAATTAGTTAAGACTGCTATTCTACGATGTGTATAGTATATTCTTGTTAATGCTTGTTAATTCTGATCCATTTACTCTTCATCACTAAGTATTGCATCTTCTTTCGATCATTCCGAAGGTGAAATTCCCATTTTGTTTAATTTATTTCCTTTACACGTTATTTCTTTCTTAAAATGATGAACAAAGATTAATGTCTTGCATTTACATCATATACTCACTAAATAATGACTGGTTTATGGTAACATAATTAAGCATACAGCATAGCATGACAGAAAACGTAATATGTCAAAAACATAGACCGTGTTCAGAGGCAAAAATGTACCCAGTGTATCACAATGTAGCAGCAAAAAAAAGTAAAGTAGTCACGAAGTTGAGATATAATAGGGCAAAAATGTTAAAGTCAACTGGTGTTTGTTATATCTTAAATATTTCATAGTGCATACAAACAAAACAGGAAAACAATCATACATACATAAAAAATGATGACAAGAAATGTGACCTCCTTCTTTGTGTTCAGCTTGTATGTTGTGTACTTAATAGAGGCGAGAATTGAAGACTTTAATGGAGAGAGAATTTAATAACATTAATATGTCACTAGATAAAATTGCATAATTATTCATAAGATACGTAAGTTTATCTGGAAAAATGTGCACGGTCTGATGTGTAACGACAAGAAGAGCGACCTGCTAACCTTACCTTTCCGGGCACTTGCCAAGAAAAAATACGATAATCATCAGTAAGTAGTCATGTGAATATAATTGCATAAGTGATCATAAAATTAGCAAATAGCATTACAGCATGTCAAATCATGAAGTATCTTCATTCAATAAAGGGCTTAATGTTGGGTAAGTGGTGGTTTCCTTGGGATTTTCTGGTTCTCAAAGTTTCGACGTGTACAACATTGGGGTGAGGAATGCTGCGAATCCGATATGGACCTGCGTACAGAAGTTCAAATTTACTGCACCTACCTTTTATTTTGTTGGATAAATAGTGTGTACGTTCTAATATCTTCTGTCCAACGTGAAAGTCACGGCGTGTACAAACCTGTTTTGTTGACTTCTCCGGCGCTCTGCGGCACGTTTGATGTTGTTCAGCGCAATGTCAATTATTTCATGGTGTCGTAGTCGACGAGATGTAGGCAAGTTTACTAATTCTTTAATTTTGTTAGGTGATTCAACATTTTTCAGTATAACAGACGGAGATAGCATAGTGGATTCATTTGGTATGGAATTAATTACATCCTGGAATGAGTGTATGTGTGTGTCCCAATCAATATGTCTTTTATGGCAGTATATTCTACACAGTTTACCAATTTCTTTCATTAATCGTACACAAGGGTTCGAAGAAGCATGGTACCTGGATATATATATATCGGAGAAATGTTTCTGGCTCGTAGCATACGTGTCCATATAGCAGATCGAAACTGTGGTCCATTGTCAGAAACTGCTTTCATCAGATGCCCTACATGAAATAGAAAATGTTTCACAAATGCTTTCGAAACAGTTTTAGCAGTAGCTTTGCGTAACGGAGTGAAGGTAACAAATTTTGAAGTGAGTTCAACAGCGACAAAGATGTAGCAAAAACCTCTATTAGTTCTAGGAATCGGACCAAAAATGTCTACAGCGGCCATGTGTCTTAATTTAACAGGTACAATGGGATGTAATGGAGGAAAATGTGAGGTCGTATCTGACTTAGCTCTCTGGCAGATTTTACATGACGCTAAATCTCGTCGTATACGTTTCTCCATGTTGGTAAAATAACAGTTCTGTCTCAGTATAAGAAAACATTTTCTAGCTCCGTAATGTGCGTAACTTAAATGAGTATACCAGATTAATTTGTTAACAAGTTCATCAGGAATGCATAATAACCAATTGTGGTGAAATGTTATCCTCCCACAAAACTGCATTATAATAAATGAGCTAAGCGTAAGCTCCTTGCAAAAGTAAAGAATAATAATGGCCCAAATGTAAACTCCCCACAGTAATAAAAGTCAATGATAATAAAAATGTGCAAAAGTGTTGAGTCCCCACAAAATTAACGCTAAAATGAACCTGATAAATTTTATAAGGGCAGCTGCGCTGACCTTCGGCCCTGTGCAATAATTAAACCTGAATAGAGAAACCGAAATTCTTACCTCAGTAAAACTGCATCACTATCTGCTTGTAACGCCGGAAATACATATCCTCCTATTTCCATCTATTGTACTATTATTTTTTTTCCTTGCTTTGTTACCTCAAGATATGACATTTCTGTCTCTTTGCATATTGTAATTGTTTTACTGTTGGTATATATATTTATACATTTATGTCGATGTATAATTGGTTTGTTTCGTGAATATTATTTGTATTTTTACGCTGGGTCTTGCCTAGGGAAAACTACGCTATCGAACGATTACATCGATAGGTCGTGTGAAGAATCAAAGTGTGTAGGATCTTTGGTAGTGTTAACTCTGCCGCGTGGAGCGCGGGCTGGGCAGAGGGAGTCTGGCTGGAGTAGTGCGGTTGAGCAGGTGTGTTGTGTGACGCTCCCGCGAGTTGCCGCGCTTTCGGGGTCTGGCAGCATGTAATTGCGCTCGACTTGCGATGATAGTTTCTGACATGGTGTCGCGGGCGGGAAGCATTAGCCGGAGGACATCAAGAGCCCATTTCGTCTGGTGACCGTGTCGAGAAGAAGGCGCGCCAACATCCAGCTTCTGCAACAGCGACGGCCGACAATGAGTGACTGTCGCCACCTCCTCGATCGACGGCTTCAAACCTTCAATCAACCAACAAGGAAGACTGGAAGCAAGTAAAGTTTTAGAACTGTATGGCAGACCTCAGCTTTTCAAACTGTACCATTTTCGTAACTATAATTACAGCAACTTAGCATGAACCTTTGTTGCTCATTGTCCCAATTGCATTACCAAGCAGGGTCCCTTCCTTTTCCGGAATGAACCCGAGTGTCATTGAAATTCAAACGCCAGCATTAAAGTAATATTCTATTTCACTGCTTTAATTTCAAAGTTCAGTTAAAGTACTCAGAGCTGGCTACAATATCCAGATTACACAAGCACAAATTAAGAGTGCGTGTTTCGTTACCGTATTTTAGCTTACCTGTGACTGCAGCTCAGCTTGGTACGTACTAAATTTTACTATTGTTAATTGTTCAGAATCATTTAATTCAAGATCAAAGTTAAATCTCTTATTTCTAAATTGCGTAGATTCAAGTAGCTTTTGAAATGATTGTTGAGGTAGTCCAAGACTAACCGTATGTTACTGAATTTCGATGTGCTTCAGAAAGAAAGCTCACTATTAACTTCAGTCACTAAATTAACTTTCGATTTTCCGGTTTAATTAATTCTTTTGCTACATTAAGTCAGAGTGTAGGGAAATTTATTACTTCTGACAAACTTTCAGTTTTCACACTACACGTGTCAACCTTCAGTTGCCACGCTTCTAGTGCTAATTATATGTGTAATAACCTTTCTTTTTCAGTTACTATAATAATTGTCCTTAGGACTGGCGACCGTAATTTCCCCCAAATCTCAAATATCTATTTACCGCTAGTTGATTGTTAACGTAACGGCCGCACATTTACTTTCTCTATTAACTTTACCCTTTTCAAAATTAATTTCCACCAGTTTCATTAGCATTTTTCCTTTCATTTAGATGTAACCCTTTCCTCCCTCTTTACCGACAAATTAACTTCGGTGACGATTGGTTTTCCCAAATTTCCATTAGGTACACGCGGTTTCATTTTTCACGGTCATTAAGGTCGATAAGTGAGGGGAGGTTACACGCTCTTGTTTTTCGGCACAGCTCCGTGCAATGCTGGCCCATGTTTAATTTTGATTCTTGGAGGGAATGCATGGGAAATATTATTTAACTTGAAATGAATCTTTTTTTTGTTTAAAACAGTTACTTTAAAAGATAATTATTATTGGGGCAATTCTTGAACAAATTAATTACAATTAACATACGTTATTAGCTGAGCGCAATGCTGCTTCATTACCTTCGATAACAATATACCTCGTCCAGAACCGTGACCAGAGACCCATGTCGACGCCCGCCGACTCCTCACACACAACTACTGTTCCTGCCGGCTCGCTACACGCAACTACAGTCATCTCGCGCGCGCTACTACTCTCGAACTGAAACTGAACTCTCGCGCGGTCAAGCGCAGACTAGCAACGATAAATAACTCTCTGGTCAGAGATTCTTTCATGCCAAGCCATCGCTGGTAATGAATATATATGGAACGTACGCGTTTCAATATGAATTGCTCTGTTTCTGTAGATATAATGTGAATTCCGCCTAGAAATGCTAGTGCGATTCAACCTTTCGATAAAGAATCTTTTCGACAGTGGAAAGCATTTTTCAAGAAATTATCAGACAACATAATTTCCGATATCTCTCTCTCTCATTTCAGGTTTATCAGCGAAACAGTAGTCTTAAGCTCCAGTCATTTGTCCATTGCCAAATTTTTTCACCATGCTTTACGAATTTGATCAAGTATGACCGGTATGCAGCACAAAATGGGGAACAACGGCCGGGACTATTTCTGACTTCATCCCAGGTATGTCTAAATAAAACTAGTGGTTACTGCGAAGTGCCTGATTGCATCAATTTTTCCTTTGGCTGGTGTGCCTGATGCAGGAAAAATATTTGTTTCTGTCATTCAATAGACACTTCGCATTTTTGTGACGACTACAGTCTTGATAGGGGCGGGGAATAGGATGTAGGTGGTGACCTGGTAAAGATAGCCACTCAAACTTGTGTCACTAACGTGCATTTCGTGCAACTGTTTCAGCGTCATGATCGGCCTCACCTTAATGCGGCTGTTAGGCGCGTTAACATGGGGCTGGGGAGGGCACTAATGGCAGAGGGCATGGGTCACATATCAGTGGTGCCAGCTGAGTCTATTAGTAGATCGGGTTTCACTAGGCATGGCCTGCACCTCAATAGGTATGGGAAGGGGACGTTGGATAAGCTTATAGGTGTCAGTGAAGTGGGTGTTGGTGGTGGTAGTGGTATCACTCATGGAAAAATTCTTATAGTAGTTGGTGTTAGAGCTGCACCTTTTTTAGACTTAAGTCAGCTGATAGGTATACCTGCTTAAAGGAAGTGCCTCTAACTAAGGGCTCACCTCCAGAGGATGTAATGTTTCCAAGTAGAGAAGGAATTATCATATTTCATCAAAATATAAGAGATATTAGAAATAAAGTTAGTGAATTGCTCATAGATGTTGACTCTGAAATTATTGGTATATCAGAGCACCACTTAAATCAATTGACAATTTAGAGGCTTCCTATACCAGGATACAGATTAGCTGGCTGATTCTCAAGGAGGTCCTTGCGGGTTGGGGCAGTGGCTTTGTACGTAAAAACATTATTCGATTTGAGTCCATAGACATATCCCGACTCTGCACTGAACAGATATTTGAATGTTGAGCAGGGGCAGCTGAATGTAGTGAAACTAAACTTCTAATTGCTGTTGTTTATAGGTCCCCTAACTCCAACTTCAGAGCATTTCTGCTCAAGCTAGAGAGGGTTCTTGATTCACTTTGTAGGAAGTACCAGAAACTAGTTATATGTGGTGACTTCAATATAAATTTTGTATTGATGGTGCGAGAAGAAGGATGTTGATAAATCTCCTAAATTCATATGATGTGTTGCAGGCTGTGTTTTTTCCAACTACGATGCAGGGGAACAGTAGCATATCCATAGAAAATATTTTCATTCAGTCTTCATTACTAGATGAGCATTCTGTTAGTAAAACCGTGAATGGCTTTTCAGACCATGATGCACAAATTTGAACATTAAATGGCTTTTGTACTCCAGCCAATGTCGTATTTAATTACAAACTGTGTAGGAAAGTTCATCCAACAGCTACAGAGAGTTTCTTTAAACCCTGTCAAGTAACAAGAGTTGTTGTTGTTGTTGTCTTCAGTCCTGAGACTGGTTTGATGCAGCTCTCCATGCTACTCTATCCTGTGCAATTTTCTTCATCTCCCAGTACCTACTGCAACCTACATCCTTCTGAATCTGCTTAGTGTATTCATCTCTTGGTCTCCCCCTGCGATTTTTACCCTCCACGCTGCCTTCTAATACTAAATTGGTGATCCCTTGATGCCTCAGAACATGTCCTACCAACCGATCCCTTCTTCTGGTCAAGTTGTGCCACAAACTTCTCTTCTCCCCAATCCTATTCAATACTTCCTCATTGGTTATGTGATCTACCCATCTAATCTTCAGCATTCTTCTGTAGCACCACATTTCGAAAGCTTCTAATCTCTTCTTGTCCAAACTATTTACCGTCCATGTTTCACTTCCATACATGGCTACACTCCATACAAATACTTTCAGAAATGACTTCCTGACACTTAAATCTATACTCGATGTTAACAAATTTCTCTTCTTCAGAAACGCTTTCCTTGCCATTGCCAGACTACATTTTATATCCTCTCTACTTCGACCATCATCAGTTATTTTGCTCCCCAAATAGCAAAACTCCTTTACTACTTTAAGTGTCTCATTTCCTAATCTAATACCCTCAACATCACCCGACTTAATTCGACTACATTCCATTATCCTCGTTTTGCTTTTGTTGATGTTCATCTTATATCCTCCCTTCAAGACACCATCCATTCCGTTCAACTGCTCTTCCAAGTCCTTTGCTGTCTCTGACAGAATTACAATGTCATCGGCGAACCTCTAAGTTTTTATTTCTTCTCCATGGATTTTAATACCTACTCCAAATTTTTCTTTTGTTTCCTTTACTGCTTGCTCAATATACAGATTGAATAACATTGGGGAGAGGCTACAACCCTGTCTCACTCCCTTACCAACCGCTGCTTCCCTCTCATGCCCCTCGACTCTTATAACTGCCAACTGGTTTCTGTACAAATTGTAAATAACCTTTCGCTCCCTGTATTTTACCCCTGCCACCTTTAGAATTTGAAAGAGAGTATTCCAGTCAACATTGTCAAAAGCTTTCTCTAAGTCTACAAATGCTAGAAACGTAGGTTTGCCTCTCCTTAATCTTTCTTCTAAGATAAGTCGTAAGGTCAGTATTGCCTCGCGTGTTCCAGTATTTCTACGGAATCCAAACTGATCTTCCCCGAGGTCGGCTTCTACTAGTTTTTCCATTCGTCTGTAAAGAATTCGTGTTAGTATTTTGCAGCTGTGGCTTATTAAACTGATTGTTCGGTAATTTTCACATCTGTCAACACCTGCTTTCTTTGGGATTGGAATTATTACATTCTTCTTGAAGTCTGAGGGTATTTCACCTGTTTCATACATCTTGCTCACCAGATGGTAGAGTTTTGTCAGGACTGGCTCTCCCAAGGCCGTCAGTAGTTCTACTGCAATGTTGTCTACTCCGGGGGCCTTGTTTCGACTCAGGTCTTTCAGTGCTCTGTCAAACTCTTCACGCAGTATCGTATCTCCCATTTCATCTTCATCTACATCCTCTTCTGTTTCCATAATATTGTCCTCAAGTACATTGCCCTTGTATAGACCCTCTATATACTCATTCCACCTTTCTGCTTTCCCTTCTTTGCTTAGAACTGGGTTTCCATTTGAGCTCTTGATGTTCATACAAGTGGTTCTCTTATCTCCAAAGGTCTCTTTAATTTTCCTGTAGGCAGTATCTATCTTACCCCTAGTGAGATAAGCCTCTACATCCTTACATTTGTCATCTAGCCATCCCTGCTTAGCCATTTTGCACTTCCTGTCGATCTCATTTTTGAGACGTTTGTATTCCTTTTTGCCTGCTTCATTTACTGCATTTTTATATTTTCTCCTTTCATCAATTAAATTCAATATTTCTTCTGTTACCCAAGGATTTCTACTAGCCCTCGTCTTTTTACCTACTTGATCCTCTGCTGCCTTCACTACTTCATCCCTCAAAGCTACCCATTCTTCTTCTACAGTATTTCTTTCCCCCATTCCTGTCAATTGTTCCCTTATGCTCTCCCTGAAACTCTGTACAACCTGGTTCTTTCAGTTTATCCAGGTCCCATCTTCTTAAATTCCCACCTTTTTGCAGTTTCTTCAGTTTTAATCTACAGGTCATAACCAATAGATTGTGGTCAGAGTCCACATCTGCCCCTGGAAATGTCTTACAATTTAAAACCTGGTTCCTAAATCTCTGTCTTACCATTATATAATCTATCTGATACCTCTTAGTATCTCCAGGGTTCTTCCATGTATACAACCTTCTATCATGATTCTTAAACCAAGTGTTAGCTATGATTAAGTTGTGCTCTGTGCAAAATTCTACCAGGCGGCTTCCTCTCTCATTTCTTAGCCCCAATCCATATTCACCTACTACGTTTCCTTCTCTCCCTTTTCCTACACTCGAATTCCAGTCACCCATGACTATTAAATTTTCGTCTCCCTTCACTATCTGAATAATTTCTTTTATTTCATCATACATTTCTTCAATTTCTTCGTCATCTGCAGAGCTAGTTGGCATATAAACTTGTACTACTGTAGTAGGTGTGGGCTTCGTACCTATCTTGGCCACAATAATGCGTTCACTATGCTGTTTGTAGTAGCTTACCCGCATTCCTATTTTCCTATTCATTATTAAACCTACTCCTGCATTACCCCTATTTGACTTTGTGTTTATAACCCTGTAGTCACCTGACCAGAAGTCTTGTTCCTCCTGCCACTGAACTTCACTAATTCCCACTATATCTAACTTTAACCTATCCATTTCCCTTTTTAAATTTTCTAACCTACCTGCCCGATTAAGGGATCTGACATTCCACGCTCGGATCCGTAGAAGGCCAGTTTTCTTTCTCCTGATAACGACATCCTCTTGAGTAGTCCCCGCCCGGAGATCCGAATGGGGGACTATTTTACCTCCGGAATATTTTACCCAAGAAGACGCCATCATCATTTAATCATACAGTAAAGCTGCATGCCCTCGGGAAAAATTACGGCCGTAGTTTCCCCTTGCTTTCAGCTGTTCGCAGTACCAGCACAGCAAGGCCGTTTTGGTTATTGGTACAAGGCCAGATCAGTCAATCATCCAGACTGTTGCCCCTGCAACTACTGAAAAGGCTGCTGCCCCTCTTCAGGAACCACACGTTTGTCTGGCCTCTCAACAGATACCCCTCCGTTGTGGTTTTACCTACGGTACGGCTATCTGTATCGCTGAGGCACGCAAGCCTCCCCACCAACGGCAAGGTCCATGGTTCATGGGGGGTAACAAGAGTGGCAGGATGTTTATAGTGCCGATAACATAGTTGATAAATAGAATGCATTCCTTGACACATTTCTCATGCTCTTTGAGAGTTGCTTTCCATTAGAACGTTCTAAACTGGGCAGTAGCAGTAATAGACAGCCCAGGTGGCTGGCTAGTGGGATAAGGATACTTTGTAGAACAAAGCGGGAATTATATCAGAATGTTAGAAGTAGTCACAATCAAGCTACAGTAGCCCATTACAAACAGTGTTATAAGGTGCTTAAGAATGTTATTAGGAAGGCAAAGAGTATGTGATATGCAAATATAATAGCTAATTCACAGGATAAATTGAAGTTATGAAGGAAGTGTCTAGTCAGCAGCACAATATCGACGATATAAAGTCAGTTCGCAGTAAAAATATTTCTGTTACTGACAAATCAGATTTATGTACAGTATTTAACAATCATTTTCTGAGCACTGCTGGTTGAATAAAATAAAAATTTAGTTTCTAAAGGAAATGATACAACTTTCATGGTAAATCTCTTTCTGAGATTGATGTCTGAAATACTCCTCTGTGATACAGACAAGAGGAAGATTGAGTCAATAATAAAATCACTGAAGGCTAAGGACCCTCATGGTTATGATGGAGTGTCTAGCAGAATATCAAAGTACTGTGCTGCACATGTTAGCCCTGTATTTAGAAAGATTTGTAATTTATTCTTTAGGAATGGTCAGTTTCCTGAGCGATTAAAGTACTCAGTAGTAAATCCGCTTTATAAAAAGGGAGAAAGGGATAATGTAGATAATTTTAGACCTATGTCTATTCCATCAGTGTTGGCAAAAGTTATTGAAATGGCTGTGTATGCCATGATAATTAATCATTTTATATCACACAATTTGCTATCAGATTTACAGTTCAGCTTTAGAAGTCGTTTAACAACAGAAAATGCTATATTCTCTATTCTCTGTGAGGTACTGGATAGGCTACACAAAAGGTTTCGAAAGCTCGGCATGTTTTTTTGATTTAAGTAAGGCATTTGATTGTGTAGATCACAAAATATTGCTCCAGAAGTTGGACCATTACGGATTACGGGGTTTAGCTCATAATTGGTTCACCTCTTACTTTAGCAACAGGCAGCAAAAGGTTATTATTCACATTGTCGATAACGGGGTCTGCGTCGGATGCTCTCAAGTGCGGGGGGGCCCCAGGGATCAGTGTTGGGGCCACTCCTGTTCCTTATTTATATAAATGATATGCCCTCTAGTATAATGGGTAACTCTAAAATATTTCTGTTTGCTGATGACACTAGCTTGGTTTCAAATAGTGCAGTACATGACCTAAGTTCACGGTTTGTAGAAAATAAACTAATGCTAAATCACAGTTAGACTCAGTTTTTACCGTTTCTAACACACAATTAAACAAAACCTGAAGTTTTAATTTCACAGAATGGACATATGATTAGTGAAACTGAACAGTTCAAATTTCTATGTGTTCAGATAGATAGTAATCTTTCGTGGAAATACCACGTTCAGCATTTTGTTCAAAGACTTAATACTGCCATTTTTACTATTCGAACACAATCAGAAGTGAGTGATCATACGACACGAAAATTAGTCTCATTCGTTTATTTTCATTCGCTTATGTCAGATGGTATTATATTTTGGGGTAACCCTTCCCATTCTAAAAGGATATTTTTGGCTCAGAAACGGGCGGTTTCGGGCAATAAGTTGTATAAGTTCACGATCCTCTTGTCGACTCCTGTTCACTAGTCTGGGTATTTAGACGTTGGCCTCTCAATATATATATATCCCTTACTGTCATTTCTTGTTAACAGTATTAGCTTATTCCAAGAATAAGCAGCTTTCACTCGGTTAATACTCGGCAGAAATCAAACCTGCATTTGGATCGGACTTCCTTAACTCTTGTGCAAAAGATGTGCATCCATTTTTAGTAAGCTGTCACTCGAATTCAAAAGTCTTAGCAGTAATCCATGAGCTTTCAAATCGAAACTGAAGAGTTTCCTTATGGGCCACTCCTTCTATTCTGTCGAGGAGTTCCTTGAAAAATTAAGCTGATTCTTATTGTATTGTTGATTGCGTTTATTTAAAATTATTTAAAAATTTTTCGGGTTCATGAACATTTATTTTTATCTGTTATTACTTTTATGTTGTAATTTCATGTGCTGACACGTTCCGTGTCCCTAGAGATTTGCTCCTCAACTTGGTCCATAGGAACTTGACGTGTAAATAAATAAATAAAATACAGTGATAAACAAAGAACTCTTTCACTGATAGTCAAATGTACAATATTCAAACATTATTATAAGGAATGGCCTACAGGAATTGTCATAAAATGTAGTACTGCAAGACACATTTCATTTCAACAAATTACAAATTCTCATTGCTGGAAGTCGTCTGTGACATCAAACACTGCCATGATTTTATTTTCTCTGCTGGCCACTTTTGTCAGAAATATATGTGCAAGAACTGAACTGTCGCTATGAAGTTGTTCAAAAATTTGCTTGTATAGTTGAAGCCAGGTATTCACCGGAGGAAACAAGCTAACAAGCACGAGCAAAAGAGAATTCTGTCTGGTGTACCCAGTAGGCCTCTAGCAGGTCTTTCAGCTGGACACCACTGGAGCTGTTTAAGTGTCCCTAATCTTCCCCAGTAACCTAACCTGAAGACGGGGACCTGAAGTGTAACGTGGAATCCGAACCACATGTCTTTGGTGGTCACTCCAGCATCTGTGAGATCTGAATGCGAGGTTAAAAATCGTAGTGAAAAAGTTGTGGTCTGAACGGGATTTGATGCCGCGCTCTCTGGATCACGAAGCGCTCGCTTTGCCACTAGACCATTTTTGTTTTAGGAAAAAAAACGAAAACAGAAAAAAGAATATGACCATTTGACCTTACACGCGCAGTGAAAACGCTAGCTTTGTCACCTCTTGAGATGGTGCTCGACGTCAGTCATTAGTGCTCTGTTCATAAGTTTCCCCTCAGTGGCAACGAGAAACCACGGAAAAATGGCAGCCGACCTACAAGGAAAATTTTGGACCAGCGCTAAGGAGAGATGAAGATGCAATTCCGTGTGAAGTGCACGATCTCCACGCATGTCACGCTTCCATACAATTTGAGACACATAAATTCTTCCTTTTGTGCGCCATTTTGCATTCACCGTCAAGAACAAGTGCGCTCGCCATAAGAAATAATACTCACTGAATAGCAAAGTTCCGCATTGAGGCTCTAACAAGATCGAATTGTATCCTGTATGTCGAATATTAGCTCCAAAAACTATAAACTAATAACACAGCGTTCATAGGCAATGTCGCTACCTCGTGTTTTCTTCCGTTCCCTCTAGTATAAACGATTCTACGCATATACAAGCGAATGGTAGCGAATTTTTTGCAAATGCTCATTCGCACGTGTTCGATTCTTTCGCTCAATTGTAAACAGGATTTAGATGCTTAAAAGTGGTGTCTGCGAACTCCGGATAATTCTGCTACGGCGGCGCTGCGTTAGTGATTCACCGAATCGCACACTGTTCTTCACGCGGCAAAAATATGTAACTTCAACGCTTTTTACAAAAAACTTACAGTGCCTCTTAGCAGTTAAAATTTTGGCAGTGCATTTCTTTCGTTGTCTTCTTCCTGTGTAAAAAATTTCAGGGTAGGTTTCGACATGTCTTGTTGGGCCGTTCCCTTGTAAGTATAGCAATGTCATCAGTCAGTCCCATCGTAAGCCTTCTCTCAACTTAAATTTCAGTTCCACCAGTTAATTTTTGTTTTATTACCGTAATCGGTTATACAGCGTACACGTAGAACATCTACAGAAGAAAACTGCACCTCAGTCGTAAGCAGTTTTTAATCCGAGAACTTCTCCCTTGGTCTTGCATTCTTATCGGTCCCTCTTGATCACTGTATAAATCGTACATAACAAGTCCTCCAGTACAATTTTGTACATCATTATCTGAGTATTTCGATCTTGTACCATTTCACGTAGTTGAACGCTTTTTCTACGGTGGTTGAAAATGTGATGCGTTATAAAATGATTCAAAATTAGTTACCGTGACAATGAACACTTGGTAATAATTCAAAATCAAAAGCCCTTCACTTAGTGTGACATGTAACGTGTTAGCGATAGCTGCATCCCGAGCTCACGTGCCTGCATGACCGTTACTGCCAACAGAATTTTCAGTAATTATTACGTAAATTCACATTTTTACTCAACATAAACAGTTCCATAACGTTTGCTTGAACACGAACGGGCGACCGCATTATTTCACTATACGACTGCAGTTTTACTAAGTCTGAACCCCAGGCTAATAATATTCTCGTTAACTACTCAAAACCAGTTAACATCATTACACATTATTCTGGTAATTAGTTAGCATAATAACTTTCGATATTACACTTACTCGCATTTTTCTTGCACAGAATTCTTCGAAACGGACACCTTCACCAAAAATAACAGAATTTTATGTGTAGTGTCTTCACTTGCCGCAGATAGGGTACAAGTTCAGATTAAAATAAAAGCATTTACCAGTCAAAAAATAGCAGAAATGTGTCTTGATGTTTCTAACCCCACTAACAAGTCCACCGTGAGAACTACATCTTTCGGGCCTTTACCCTCCCGAAAGCCGAACTGGTCATCTGTTAATACAAGGCGGACGAAGCAGGGCAGACGTAATAGGGAAACTAGCGCAGACAAAAAGGGCATTCATGACAGAGAATTCTGCTCGTATTAAATGTCGTCCTTAATCTGAGAAGAAATCTTTGACAGCTTAGGTCATCATTGTATGACACTGAATCATGGACTGTAAAATGGGAAATTTGTGGTAAGGTACTATGGGACCAAACTGCTGAGGACATCGGTCCCTAGGCCTACACACTACTCAAGGTAAACTAACTTACGCTAAGGACAACACACACACCCATTCCCGAGGGAGGATTCTAATCTCTGACGGGGGCAGCCGCGCGAACCGTCAGAGAGGAATTTGTGTCGCGCTGCATCGACCCATTCAGAAGACTGATTCCAAGAAATGTAGATGAAGTCTTGAAATTCTGCGACTTGGAAGGCAAAGCAATGTATCACAGGTGGTATGCTGTGGACACAAGAAAGAGTCTGTCTCAGGCGAAACAAAGATACATTGGGAAAAGTGTCTACGTATCAGACATATGTCTTAATTTGAAGGTGTTTCTAAGACTGTACAGCTGGAGTTCAGCGTAGTCCGCGCCACTACCCCGCGTGGCAATCATGGACTGTGAGGAAAATGCTACAGAAGTGAATAAAAGCTTTGAGATCTGGTACTACAGAAAGATGTGGAAAATTAGGTGGACTAATAAGGAATGAGGAAGTTTACCTCGTAATCGGCGACGAAATAAACATGTGAGAAATAGCGACCAGAAGAAGGGTCAAAAGGTCGGACGTGTTAAAGACATCTGGCCATAACCTCCACGGTACTAGAGGGAGCTGTAGAGAGTAAACTCTAATGAAAGACAGAGATTAAAATGCATCCTTCAAATAATTTTGGACGTGGGGAACAAATGATAATCTGGGATGAAGGGTTTCGCAGCAGAGAGGAATTTGTGTCGTTCCGCATCGACCCATTCAGAAGACTGACTCCAAAAAGTGCAGATGAAATCTTGAAATTCTGCTACTTGGAAGACAATGTATCACTGGTGGTGTGCTGTGGGCATAAGAACGTGTCTACCTCAGGCGAAAGGTCCGTCCCCGTTAGCTGAGCGGCGGAATGCCACGCCAGGGGGCCAGGGTTCGATTCCCGGCTCTGGCAGGAGATTTTCTCCGTTCGGGGACTGGGTGTTGTGTTGTCCTTATCATCATTTCATCCCCATCTCCGACGCGCAAGTCGCCCAATATGGCGTCGAATGCAATAAGTACTTGAGCCTCGGCGGCCGAACGTCCCCGAATGGGGGACGACTGGCCCACAATGCCATACGCACAATTCCATTTTTTTTTTCAGGTGAAAAGAAGTTTCAGTAGGAAAAGACGTCTCTAAGCATCAGACATGTGTCTTAATTTGGAGATGTTTCTGAGCCTGTACGGCTGAAATTAAGCATCGTCCGAGAGTGAATCATGGGCTGTGAGTAAACCGGAAAATTAGGGAACCGTGCATGGGGGCCTAATTATATATAAATGCAAATATTTGTACTGTCTGTCCGGTTACGCAGTCTCGTAACCGGTTGGCCCTAACTGGTATTAGTACACAATCTGACTGCATAGAATAACATCAAGAAGTGAAACAAAACTTCCGTTAACACAATTAATTAATTAAGTCCCCAGCAACTATAAAAGCTACGAAACAACAAAGCACAAGTATAACTGTTCTGTGTGTGGAAGTGTTATTCAGCGTACACATCTGGCATGGTTCTTCCTCAATAAGACCAGATATTTTAAGCACCATTTATACTGAAGTAATTAAAAAAAACGAGAAATACTATAATTGCACATAGAAACCACAATAGAGTCTGATACAAGAACACGAGCCAGATGCTTGTTGACTGAACCTGTTACCAAGAGGCATTATTGTTTAAGACATTGAAATAATCAAAAAAAGGAATTTTTTTTACCTTCGTATATATTGACGAAAAGTACACTCTAGTCCATCAAAGCAATATGACAACATCTGAACAAGCACTCTCCATGGGATATTCTCAACGACGATACGCTACTGCAGCATCTCCACAAGCACTCTCTACCACCGCTTCTCGACAAGAACTCTCCACGACGACTTCACGACAAGCACTCTCTACCACCGTTTCTGAACAACTACTGCCTGTGGAGGCGGCTGAATAATACTCTTTGGCGCAATCTCTGGCGCTGTGACTCAGTGTAGCCACCTTTCAACCGCAGTATTTGAGTTTTTGGAAATCCAGACAGCAATACGTCAACAAGATATCAAATTATAATAAAAAGCTGCTTTGGACTCTAGGTATAATGGAACTGTAAATGTTTTCTATTACATGGAACGAGACTCCCGTTCTGGGATTAGTGATACCATGGAATACATTTCTCCCATTCTTCAGAGCTTACGAGTGTAAACAAGGTCAAAGTTTTGTATCTGCTCCCGACCGGAATGTGTGACTTGTAACCTAAGGTAAGGTACACTGAGGTAATTTTTTTTGAATTCGTGGAACAGCGATATGCGCATACACAGATGTTGTTGTTGTGGTCTTCAGTCCTGAGACTGGTTTGATGCAGCTCTCCATGCTACTCTATCCTGTGCAAGCTTCTTCATCTCCCAGTACCTACTGCAACCTATATCCTTCTGAATCTGCTTGGTGTATTCATCTCTTGGTCTCCCCCTATGATTTTTTCCCTCCACGCTGCCCTCAAATACTAAATTGGTGATCCCTTGATGCCTCAGAACATGTCCTACCAACCGATCCCATCTTCTGGTCAAGTTGTGCCACAAACTTCTCTTCGCCCCAATCCTACTCAATACTTCCTCATTAGTTATGTGATCTACCCATCTAATCTTCAGCATTCTTCTGTAGCACCACATTTCAAAAGCTTCTATTCTCTTCTTGTCCAAACTATTTACCGTCCGTGTTTCACTTCCATACATGGCTACACTCCATACAAATACTTTCAGAAATGACTTCCTGACACTTAAATCTATACTCGATGTTAACAAATTTCTCTTCTTCAGAAACGCTTTCCTTGCCATTGCCAGTCTACATTTTATATCCTCTCTACTTCGTCCATCATCAGTTATTTTGCTCCCAAAGTAGCAAAACTCCTTTACTACTTTAAGTGTCTCATTTCCTAATCTAATACCCTCAGCGTCACCCGACTTAATTCGACTACATTCCATTATCCTCGTTTTGCTTTTGTTGATGTTCATCTTATATCCTCCCTTAAAGACACTATCCATTCCGTTCAACTGCTCTTCCAAGTCCTTTGCTGTCTCTGACAGAATTACAATGTCATAGCCGAACCTCAAAGTTTTTATTTCTTCTCCATGGATTTCAATACCTACTCCAAATTTTTCTTTTGTTTCCTTTACTGCTTGCTCAATATAGAGATTGAATAACATCGGGGAGAGGCTACAACCCTGTCTTACTCCCATCCCAACCAATGCTTCCCTTTCATGTCCCTCAACTCTTATAACTGCCATCTGGTTTCTGTACAAGTTGTAAATAGCCTTTCGCTCCCTGTATTTTACCCCTGCCACCTTTAGAATTTGAAAGAGAGTATTCCAGTCAACATTGTCAAAAGCTTTCTCTAAGTCTACAAATGCTAGAAACGTAGGTTTGCTTTTCCTTAATCTTTCTTCTAAGATAAGTCGTAAGGTCAGTATTGCCTCACGTGCTCCAGTATTTCTACGGAATCCAAACTGATCTACACAGATGGCGGTGGTAGAAAGTACACTAGGTATAGAGGGGCAGTGTATAGGTGGAGCTGTCATTTGTACTCAGGTCACGCATAGGAGGTGTCCGACGTGGTTATGGACGTACTACGGGAATCCACAGGATTTGAACACAGAATGGTAGTTGGAGCTTGACGCATGGGGCATTCCACTTCGGAACTCGTTGGGGAATTCAGTATTTCGATGTTCACAGTGTCAAGAGTGTGACGAGAATAACAAATTTCCGGTCTTGCCTTTCACCACAGGTAACACAGTGGCCGGCAGTCTTCTCTTAACGACCGAGAGCAGTGGCGTTTGCATAGTCGTCAGTGCTAAGAGACAAGCAAAACTGCGTGAAATAACGTAGAAGTTAATGTGATACTTACGACGAACATATCCGTTCGGCAGTGCGGCTAAATTTGGCGTCAATGATCTGTCGCAGCAGACGTCTACGCGAGTTCGTGAACTACGCTGGGCAAAAGCAGGTCCGACGCGATACTGGGAGGCGTCCCATGACTTTTGTCACCTCAGTGTACTACTTCAGTCAATTTCAGTCAACTGTCAAAGATCCTTCATTGCAATGATAATCTTATGCGTTTTTATTAAACTACGTTCGCCACAAACCATGCGTTAGGACGAATTTCACCTGTTCATTGCAATCGTCTTGCATACTCGTTACATTCTAATGTGTACATATTTTTTAATTACTTGTTATTTCTTAACTGTAAAGGTAGAACAGGTTATATTTCTTTATTTACACGCGAGGGACAGCCACCCTTCCATCTGTCTTGGGACCCCAGCGTCTTGCATGACGGAGGAACAATTAAGTACGGGAATGGGTTAGAGTCAGCGTGGAAGTATCTTACCAAAATTGTATCCTTTTATTCTGTGAAAGTATCAGTGATAAGATTGTTCTACAATAATTATTCAGCAAACCTGCATCTGACTGCGTCTGTGAACTTGTTTCTTGCACTCCTCTATTTTGTCAGAAATGCAACATGTATCTGACTCAGCCATCAAGCTTAAGAGAATAATGCCGTTTGTGCAATGGCATTAAGATGGTACTGGAAAATTAACTTTCGGCCCTGATGTTTACTTGGTTCTTTCATTGGTGGGTAACTTTAGTTTACTACTCATTTTCATATTCAGTACAATCAAGGGATGTGGATTATGATTCAGGCTGTTAGATTTAGACACAATGTTGATGTCAATATATATGTATATTGTTACAATTTTAGGTCATACACAAAACCTACCATTTCCAACATTTTAGTAGCATGAATCACTCTTACAAAAAATTTTACAAAACACTTACAGCGTCAAACCTTGGACATACAAATCCTAACTCTGAACATTATTTAACAAAAACCAATTCGAAATGATTATATATCTTGTCTCATTTACGTGCTAAAATCTGGTCAGAGGCAGCGACCTACCTTAACGCTCTCACAACACGTCTGCTTCCTCCCGGCACCTACCTGCTACTCCCCGGTTTTTACTGCGCGCGCCCGGCTCTCTTAACCATCAAAGAACCTTCTACTCAAAGATATTATACTCGTTCCACCTTGCGGTTGGCAACTACCGACTTTATTTTGTGGAGCTATCCTGATCAAACCTTAGCACATACCTTTCAAGCGCTCCAACCTCTTTGTGGGTTCCTTTCGTCCGCTGTCCACTGCTGGGTGCGCTCCCCGCTTATTGTCTCTAAAGCGGGTTTCCACACAGAACTTTGTTCGTAACCTGTTAACTGTTTCTAGACACCCACGCTTGCCTGATTCTGTGGATTCTTTTACTATGAATCGTCAAAACGTGTTGGCTTGGTATGCTAACTTAATGTTTTCAAAGTCAAAAGCATGGTCTGTATTTATACCGTATTCTAATACTGCCTATTTCTTTGTGTGTCAAATCAAATGGCTCAAAAGGCTCTGAGCACTATGGGACTTGACACCTGAGTTCATCAGTCCCCTATAACTCCGATCTACTTAAACCTAACTAACCTAAGGACATCACACACATGCACGCCCGAGGCTGGATTCGAACCTGCGACCGTAGCAGTCGCGTGGTTCCAGACCAAGCCCTAAAACAGCTCGGCCACCTCGGACGGCCATTATGTGTCCCAGACGTATAAACCTATTGCGTTCTTCGTAGCATTTCGAGATACAGCGTTGCGTTTAGATGATGTACAGGTGACTACATTCATATGGGATGATAGGCGGATTAATCCTCCTGTCGGATCACAAAGACGGCGAACATGTTCCTTTTTAAACCAAGTATGATACCAGCTGCCCTCATTCTCCCTTCTCAGCACCTCTAAAAAATTTTCCAAAAGTTTTATCACGTGAAAATAGTCACACCCTTTTCGACATGCAACTCACCTATTACTCCCACAAGCTCCGCTGTCTGTAAATCGCTCACATCCACTAGTCCATCAGTGTAAGCCGCTCACACCCATTCACTCCTTGTAATGTCCCCACAGAAAATACCCTCTACCACGCACCAATTAATCATTGTCAATCAAACCATCCACATTCATTCACTTTGGAGAAGTATCTGATCTGATCTTCGCGTAACATATGCGGCGACAGCTCGACGACGCCAAAGTATTTTCTAATGCGTTTATTGTTTGAAATAACAGAGATGCATATATGCATTCCCCATAGTTGTTATAGTGGTAACTAGCACAGCTTCTGGAGTAACAGTTGAGGGATTGACGTGTTTCTGAGAGATACAAATTCTGCTTTTCTTCTCGCTAAAGCGAGCCAATTAAAATTTGTGCCGCTAGCGATTTGATTGAAGAGAAAGAGACTGTAAAAGGAAAATAATTAAGGCGTGGACTCACCGGAGATCTGGATATGTAATGGAGATGGTTTTAATACACTATTTCCTTCATAAATAAAGTTTGTGACTTTTTTGTTCGGGAGTGAATGAACGAATGAGTTTTTTCTGAATCATTTGATGATCACGTTGGCCCTGTAATTAGTGGGGAAGTTTCAGCTGTGTCGAAGAGAGCCTGCAATCACTGAGTCTGTGTTAAATCGTCCAAAAAGGCTTCGTACACATCTGGAATTCGCAATCTTTCGTAAAAGGAACAAATTGTCCATACGATTGATTCTCCCGACTGAATGCAGTGTTTAACAGTAATAATAAATGTAAAGATCTCTTACAGTAAGCCAGCCGCTGATTACCAAGACGAAGGAAACATTTCTTTCTTCTTGAAGGTCATTCAGATCCTTTATAAATCTTGATGACATTAGCAACGCTAAAGTTCCATGTTTACCCAAACACAGGAGAAGCCTATCTCCACTACCTTCTTTGCAGCACTCGATAGTAATAGTTAGTCACTATTTCTACAATCTGTGTCACTGATTAATTATTTCAATTTAAAGTTTTCTAACACTAAACACACACAGTTTTTTGTTATGTTTTTACGAGCATTCATCTCTGTCGCTCGCAATGGGAAGCAGTATGGGCTTGTAGAGGTTTCGATCAAACCCCATTTCAACATGCGATTTGAACTTGAGCCTTTAACCTCCTGGGAACAGGATAGAAAGTTCTACAATACGTTTCGTGCGGCTTAACGTAGAGATGGCATATATATCCCTTAATAACTTCTGGCCTTTCATCAAAAGCGTTTTCATACGTTAATAATAATTCATTGAGCTGCTTCTTCCGATCTTCGATAATGCAATCGGATTCATTTAACTTTTCAAACACTAATTGACTGAAATCTTCTTTGACTTGCAACTCATTAATTACGTGCTCTTTCGAATTTTGGACCGTCCTGATTACTTGCACACTGATCCCACAATTATATTTTCTCGTCAGGCTATTTTTTTTCAACAACTCCAACTCAATTTCTTGTTTATTAACATTCAACCAAATTTTTCCTGTTTTAAAATCTATTCTGCATCCGTATTGACGTAGGCTGTCGACTCCTATAATGCAATCTACCACCAAATTTTTCACAACAAGGAATGTGCTTAATATTGCTACAATTCCGACTTCCACACCAAGTAATGACTGCACCTTTACACTAGCCGATCGAGCCCCAACGGCGCCTATTATTCTGCAGTTCTGAACTGGAGATACTGGTACTCGTCTTAAATTTCTGATCCTGTTGAATAGTGCCTCCGAAATAACATTTGTGGTTGCAGCTGCGTCTAAAACCGCCACTATAGGTACAGTCTCCATAATTACTTGCACTTCGGCTACTGCCACCTGTTCCTTATCCTCATCCTGTGGTTCTAAGTCCTCGGTCAGTTCATCTGCCAGTAATCGTCCATCATTATACGTTAGCATGGGTACACATATCCTGTTGCCCCTCAACCAATTGTTAACCGCCCCTCCGGGGCACGAGTGGGTGCTTACAAGTTTGTTGGATTTTTATTTGTCTGCTGGTTGACATCATCCGTCACTTCGGTAATTACCGGTTGTTTCGGAGATGTCCGTCCCCACTGATATTGGCTATTTGAATTCATTCCTCCCGGTTGATTCCACTTTCTATTATTGTTATTATGCCAGGCTTGGGGTCTGAAATTTCTTTCGTCCCCCACACGGGATTGTATCTTTTCCTTTTCCTGTTGTTCCTTGAATAGCCCCTCGCAAGACCATTGCCGGGATTACTATTGAGATTTTGAGGGGTTTCTCCATTATTTAACGATCTCTGTTCATACCTTCTAAGTGTCGATTGATCGCCATTGGTATATCCCATACTTCCACTTTGCCTACCGTTTGGCGGAGGTTCTATCTCCCTATATTGGAATCTGTTATTACGGGCTTTCTGGTTGTTCTCTTCGATAATATCTATATGGTCTAACGTCGTGAGGAACGACTCAAAGTCTTTGTCGTTGCCGTAAATCAATTGATTCCGGATGCTAGTTGGTAGTCTTGCCTTAAGTATGTTTATTATGTCTGGCAAGGGCGTAGGTCTGTACCAGTATCTCGTTTTAATTATATATTTTTCGAAATACCTTCTAGGCTTCCTTTCGAAAAGGAGAAAGCCTCTGGATAGAGCATCTCCTGCCTTAGGCGTTCCTGTACCCCTTCTGACCAGAACTTTGCTAAAAACGCCTTCTCAAAATCGTCATATGTCGAGCAAACAGAAGTCATGTCCGAGGCCCAGATCGCCCCCGAACCTTGTATATATCCTGTAACAAATCTGATCTTCTGCCACTCCGACCAATTTCTGGGTAGCACTCCTCTGAAACTTCGAATAAAAACAATTGGATGGACCCCCCTTTTGTCAGGGTTAAAAATGTGGAATTGCCGATGCTTTATCATTTTTTTCTTCGCCATGGCAAACGCTTTCGTAACCTCCGTTGGATAAGAATTCACGCGAACAACCAGCTTGTGGCAATTTAACGTTTGAATTACTTACACAAATCGGTATTGTGTGCGAATGGGCAGTAACTGGCTCTATCGTCGCTGCCAACTTCTGCTGCTGCCCTGTATTCATTTGTTCTGAGCTTTGTTGTGAAGCGCGCATCAACTCTTCTATCGTTTGTTTCCAATGCTCCAAATCAGCACCTAACTGCTGTCGCACCTCCTCAAGTCCTTTCGCAAACAAATTCTCTTCCTGTTTGCCAGATAAACTCTGGAATGCTGCCTTAATATTTTGCTCAACGTTTTCACACATTAGCCTTTTGTTTTCTAATGTGATTTCGGTCAATTTACCCGTTAATTTGGTGGTCTATAACGTCTTGACGCTCTGTCAGATGTTCAATGCTTTCCTTTAGGTTAGTCTGTGTACGTGCCAATTCAGGAAGTTGCGCAAGTGCACATGACATGGCGTCTTGCTTTTGTACTAATTGCGGAACCATTTCCACTTGTTCCCGTACAGTATCTATCTTATTAGCCACATACTACTTCATTTCGACATGTACGCGGTGAGTAGATTCCTCACACTGTGCTTTCACCAATTCTATTTGTGCTGATTTCACGTAATGAAATATTATATTAAAAACTGTACATAGATAAAGGAGAGAAAGAGAGAGAGCGAATGAAAATAGAGATAATACTAATAATCCTCCATTAGTCTAACTTTTCGCCTGTCTTATCACGGATCAGCCAAGAAATGGGAGGCCCTCACTTTACTGTATAGATTTGTGTGACGGTGAAGGCATCTTAAAGACAACAGATACACGTCTATACAGACAAGACATTACACAAAGTTAGCGGCTAGCTGCATTCATCATCTATTGTTAGATGAAGAGACGTAACTTATTATCCTTAACATTTAAAAAAAGTGTTAAATCCTCCTTGCTTGTTTTTACTCACTTACTTGCTCATTCGGCCCATCACAGTGTAATTGTCTCTTTGTGTCTCTCTAACTGCAACTGTCTCTATCATTCCCTCCCATTGATGCTGTATTTGGTCGTTGTCAGTATCTTCTTCCTCGTTGTCTTTGGCTTAGATTCAATCTTTCATTATCATTTGCTGTCGCCCACATCTTCTGTCTGTTCCTTTTTATTCCTCGAGCTGCCTCCTTCACTCTTTTCCCGTTCTGTCACTGTCAACTGTGTTCCACTGCCACTGCGCGTCGCTCTCTCCCTATAGTATTAGCGTTGTCTCCTTCACTCATTCTACATCACAACATTGTCTCCTACCTACAGAATTTATTGCTTTTCATCTTTATCTTATTAAAATTTTGTTAATTTACTTCTGTGAAATTGAAACAATGGTAAATTAATTTTACATCTCAGAACAGATTTTACCTGCACTCTAGTATTGCATGTGCTTCAATACTATTAACATTGGGTTCTCAAAACTAGGTAACAGAGACACTTAACAGCAAATTTACTAAGTCACTTTATGAACTTGATTTTCGCCTCACAGCGGATTTTAAGTGTTTATTTTACGTGTACACGCAGGATAACTTTGAAACTCTGTATCTCAGAAACGGATAAATATATGAAGAAAATTTCTAAGGTTGTTCGAGATCGCGATCTTCGGAATACATTCCAAAAATTACACCCATTTTCTGTGCATTGATGCCTTGCAACGTGCGGCTTGGTTTTGAAATCCAAAATCCAAGATTTTTGGGTGTTTCTCCGTAACAGATACCGTAGATACTTTCGGAAACGGGAAAATGCTACTTCTAGATAAATGCCGAGAGATATAGCGTTAAAATTTGAACACTTTGCTGCTGTTATTTATTATTTAAATTCTACTCACACCGCAATTTACGTGAGTATTTTACGGGTACCTGTAAGGTATTTTTGAACCTCCGTAAATCGGCAACGGATAAAGATATCCAGAACATTTTCATGATTGTTTGACGTCGATATCTTGGGAAAGTATCGTAAAAACGTCAGCCATTATCTGAGCATAACCGTGCTGCGATCCACGGCGCAGTTTTGATACCAAGAAATGGCAGAGGAAACGTTTCTTGGTTTTTCTAAGGAACTGATGGTGCCTCGATACGGCTCATCGTAGACCACATACACACGAAAAAAAAAAACTGATTTCCTCATTTGCCTAAGCAGGAGGAAATGTGTAATGTTCATTTGGAAATTTGTGGTAAGGTCTTATGGGACCAAACTGGTGAGGTCATCGGTCCCTAAGCTTACATACTACTTAATCTAGCTTAAACTAACTTACGGTAAGGACGACACACACACCCTTGGTCGAGAGAGGACTCTAACCTCCGACGGGGGGGAGCAGCGCGAACCATGCCAAGGCACACTAGACCGCGCGGCTACCCCACGCGGCTGTGGTCTTCAAACTTTGAACTTGTACCGTAGTGTATTGAGACTAACACGACTTTTATGTTGGGTATACGAATCATCCCTAGTCCACCGGCTAGCCAGAATAATTGATCCTACTTACTATTACCAATACAACTCGAGATACGTGTTGTGGAAGAATCCCATTTATATAGGCGGTATTTTGGTACGTATTAGGTAGTGCGTGCTCATACAAGTTTAGCGAAACAGATGCCCGGTATTTGGACATTGGGTCCTTTGGGGACCTAAGAATATCTTTCATCTATAGTGGATGTACCAAACGGTTTCGATTTCGCATTTTCCAAGCAGCGATCTGATCCCAGCTGCAAATGGCCGCATATAGAATTGAAGACCGAGCCCTTTGTGCCCTTCCTCTTTTTCCAACTTTGCTGCATCTCTCCTTTCCTTGAACGGCCATCTAATCTGTGCCCTTTCTGACGGAACACTTTCTGGTATAGCCGGCCGAGCGGTTCTGGGCGCTACAGTCTGGAACAACGCGACCACTACGGTCGCAGGTTCGAATCCTGCCTCGGGCATGGATGTGTGTGATGTCCTTAGGTTAGTTAGGTTTAAGTGGTTCTAAGTTCTAGGGGCCTGATGAACTCAGAAGTTAAGTCCCATAGTGCTCAGAGCCATTTGAACCACTTGCTGGTATAAGTCGGCTGGGAAGATTTCCTTATCACAGATGACGCGCGCCCTATGAGCCGGAACGGTTACATCTGCATGACTTCACCGGTTAGTTGCAGCTCGTCACCTGCAGGTACTTGTCTGTGTAGGATTTTAGTCTACACGGCAACAGTCGAACCGTCACTGTATCTCAGCAGTGCCGCTCGCATGGAAACTCGCGAGCTTCTCATGTTAGGTTTTTCTACATATTTACAAAATAAGCTCGTAATAATTTAACTCTGTATCTTTGTATTAATCACTTGTCATTAGAACGAACCAACGATTTTTTAGCAATGAAACTGCTGACTTTGAGTCTGTACTACACAAGGATCACATGCCGTCTCATATTATGTAGGTACCGACTGCCAGTAACTTGTAACAATGGGAAAACAGAACGCTCCGGTATTAGCGAGGGAGACACATTGTATTTCGTTTTTATTGCTTTGTGTACAATCTCAAGAGATGTGGAATAATTATAAAGAGTAAAGGCACGATTGCCGAATGCAATGCAGACTCTTTTTTTCTCTTGAAGGGAGTCTGACCTCCAGTTTAACATCACCCATGTGACAACGCCATTTTTCATTAGATAAAAACCGTCAAATGGTAATCTGCGTGAGCTGTTCATTAATCTCAAGCTCTAGGCATTATATTTTCGGTGTAGTTATCTACGAGAAATTCTTTGAGCGTAATTGAATTTTAGATTCCTAAGTAATTCATTCTGAAACACTGTGAAGAAGAAAGTGCCGGCTGCCTCGAGGGAAATCACCAAGTTCGAGTAGCGCTTTTCTTGAAACTCGACCGCTGTAGATCCAGGGAAAGTCGTTTGTAAATTAAATAAGAATTTAATGCGCGAAAAACCGTCTAGAAATACCATTCCATCTGTTTTACACGGAAGTTATTAATGCAAGCAGTTTCTTTCGAAAACGCTGGGCTTATATTTATCAGGATGACCAAATGTTAGCTTCTGCCTACTCTGAAATGCTTTGCTGTCTTAATAGGTGTAAATTTACTATTACACTGGTGAGTAGTAAGAATCGATATAAGCAAACTGTAACATTTGATAACATATATATCATAAGGGCAGCCATATATTACACAGAGTTAGAAAACACCAATGTACTAGAGTACTAGAATGTTAACGACTGTCATTAATACTTACTCAGTTGTGGATCTGTTAACTATGGAATGCTTACAAGGCTGGGATGAGGTCATTTAAGGACATCGATAATACATTGCAACATATATCTGAAAATTAATGGTAGCAGTCGTGAAGACAAAAGGCTTCTCATAGTAAAGTTGGATTACGATAGTGCGGCAACAAATGACAAAAAACAGCACGTTTTCTTAACATTTTATTACAAATTAATACTTTTCGCGCTTTCGCGTGTAACAATTACAATAACTATAGTACTTAACACATCAATCTATATAATCTTTTCTCCAATCGAAAAAAATATTTTGCAAGGATATACAATCCCACTACTTCTCTCAGTGCCTAATATGTGGTGCAGTTGTAGATGATTTCTAGTTCTAAGCATGTTAACGCACTTAACGATGGGTGTGAAATGAGATGGAAACTGCCTGCCTATAGAATGAAAAAAAAGGTAAACAGAGACCGTTTTAGCTCTGATATATTCTGACGCTGGCATCTACGTCGAAAAGCATTGGAATTGATGAGGAAAATTTACCAAATTGATATAAAAGATTGCAAAAGAAGTGACTGATGCTTTTTATCACAGTAAATATTCCTCTCCGTTAGAGATAAAGTATCTGGTACGTAATTGAGACTACGCACATGATAAAAATCAGTCCAGGAGCTGATCATTCGGAAAATTGTCTCTTTTACTGTCAACTGTAGCGCGGAAGGTGTTTCTTACAAACAAAAGAACTCATCTTAACATGAGTGCATTATTGACCAGCTTTCATACGCACAGATACGGTCTGAATGAGAGAGTTTTTGCTTCCGTGTGGATTCTTAACTGTATATAATTCAAAGTACCGCCCGACTTGAGAAGAACCAAGTAGCTACATACCAGTGCAGGAAACACCCGAGTCGCAGGGTGACCTGCACCACACGTATGCTATGGAAATTGCGCCAGTTTGTTTTCCTTCTTCTTTTCATATTTTTATGTTTCATGTATACACTGATATGTCTCGAATTTTCTTATGTACACCCACTACACCATAAAGTTGATGAAACTTCACTTGTCTGAGGCTTTATAAATAATGAATATTTTAGTTCGTAATTATATACTACATTTCCTGAGTTTATTTGAAGGACGTCAGGATGTCAGAATAGTAGTGATAACGATCATGTATGTGATGCTGATGGTCATGATCAAATCGTCACCTAATCAGAGGAGTAGGTTCAAATGAAATTATGTGAGGCACGAAACTATTATGAGAGACGATATCATCGTGAAGAACGTGTCACGTTGCTCGTGTGCAGCCACTACTGTCGGTGAACAGCACTGCAGCGCACCGTCAGAGGTCAGTGACCGTATCCCACGTGGTCGATGTCTTCGTCAGAGAGGTCGCCGCCGCCGTGGAAGGACTCGTGCTTGTGTTCTCCACCCCCGTCGTGCTCGATGATCTTGTAGATCGTGTGCGTGTGCTTGATTTCCTTGATGTGAGACGGCGCGTAGATGACAACATGGTCGCTGAAGAAAAAGATCGGTTACCATTACCTTATGGTCGGCATTAAATCATCAAATTTATCATGACACACACATACAGGGTGTTACAAAAAGGTACGGCCAAACTTTCAGGAAACATTCCTCACACACAAAGAAAGAAAATATGTTATGTGGACATGTGTCCGGAAACGCTTACTTTCTATGTTAGAGCTCATTTTCTTACTTCTCTTCAAATCACATTGATCACGGAGTGGAAACACACAGCAACAGAACGTACCAGCGTGACTTCAAACACTTTGTTACAGGAAATGTTCAAAATGTCCTTCATTAGCGAGGATACGTGCATCCACCCTCCGTCGCATGGAATCCCTGATGCGCTGATACAGCCCTGGAGAATGGCGTATTGTATCAAAGCCGTCCACAATACGAGCATGAAGAGTCTCTACATTTGGTACCGGGATTGTGTAGACAAGAGCTTTCAAATGCCCCCATAAATGAAAGTGAAGAGGGTTGAGGTCAGGAGAGCGTGGAAGCCATGGAATTGGTCCGCCTCTACCTATCCATCGGTCACCGAATCTGTTGTTGAGAATCGTACGAACACTTCGACTGAAATGTGCAGGAGCTCCATCGTGCTTGAACCACATGTTGTGTCGTACTTGTAAAGGCACATGTTCTAGGAGCACAGGTAGAGTATCCCGTATGAAATCAAGATAACGTGCTCCATTGAGCAGTACATACTGACGAAACTAAAATGAGTTCTAACATGGAAATTAAGCGTTTCCGTCACATGTCCACATAACATCTTTTCTTTATTTGTGTGTGAGGAATGTTTCCTGAAAGTTTGGCCGTACTTTTTGCAACACCCTGTATACGTATTTGCGTAACAAACATGTGAAAAAATTGTGTAAATTGAAACGAATGTGACGTGAGATTAAGCCATAAAATTGTCCACTCAAAAAATTCCATTCGCAGTCCTCAGTAACAATTCTTTTTCATGCCTTAGATCACTGATTTCGTTGTTGAAGGAAAATTTTCAGTCTGTGTAACAACATGCAGAAGTCACAAACAAGCCGACAACAGCACCGCAATTGTCGATAGTCTTTGTAACGCAAAAATGAAGAATAAATTATGAAAAACTAGAAAAACAGTTCGCTTTACTGTGTACTGTGTCGTTGTTCCGGACGATCCTTAGAGTATACTAATGAATCAAGTGCAACAGTGAACTATTTAATGGTATGGGGGAAAACAACTGAGTGCCCAAGGAAACGTCGCACCAAAGGAATATATCAATTGAATGCAAGAAGTCTGAAAATGATTCCGTGATTATATTTCTGGCAGTTTATTTTACAGGTCCGTTCGTCTCGATCACACAAACTTTTAAACTTCACTATTACCGGTTTCGGCTACCGCCATCTCCAGATCAGTTAAAAAAAAAGTATGTAACCAACTAAGTTTAGTTTGCTGATGCTAAATCTATAAACATCTCCCCATGAACCGTGGACCTTGCCGTTGGTGGGGAGGCTTGCCTACCTCATCGATACTGGTAGCCGTACCGTAGGTGCAACCACAACGGAGGGTATCTGTTGAGAGGCCAGACAAACGTGTGATTTCTGAAGAGGGACAGCAGCCTTTTCAGTAGTAGCAGGGGCAACAGTCTGGATGATTGACTGATCTGACCTTGTAACACTAACCAAAACGGCCTTGCTGTGCTGGTACTGCGAACGGCTGAAAGCAAGGGGAAAGTACGGCCGTAATTTTTCCCGAGGGCATGGAGCTTTACTGTATGGAGAGCTGCATCAAACCAGTCTCTAAACTGAAGACCACAACAACAAATCATAAAAGTCCTGGTGCTAAATACAAAAGATAAAAAGTGTTTATGTGATTAACAGCCATGTATACCAGCTACATATACCATAAAATATTCTGATGTATCAATCATCAAAGTAAACATGTAGGTACATAGTAAGTACTGGGGACGGTCATAATGCGTCTGGTACTTACGCAAGGAAACTAAGGTCAGCAGAGGGCACTGTAGGTGGGATATATGATAAGCTAATATCGCAACTGTAATGATTAAAATTCCGTATTCGTGGTCAGGAAGTAAAATTACTTCACATGGCAAATCGAACGTCTTACAATAAAACATGTACGGCCATACTATACGTGGAATTGGATCCGTATTAAAATCCACATAAAAATAACCGTGAAATCCACTTAAAAAGTGCAGATATTAATGATGTGAGGCTCCTAGTCTGGCAAGATAAAACATATAATTATATAAAAGCCACTATAAAAAGCATAATATTAGAAACATCTATAAAATAAAATCTTCCAGCCAGACAGATCTATTACCGTAAACGTAATTGTAAAGTAACTAACGAAGCAGTGACTATTAATTAAACGTTTAAAAAGTCAGTAGTCAATAATACATCCGGAGTGTGGTCCACATGGCGGCACGTCGTGCCTTCTCTGTATGACGTCTTGTTTTCCTGCGGCAAAACTCGTGGAGGGAGGCCGAGTCTCTCAGTGTAAGTAGGCTGTTTAGGTTCTTATATTGGTAACGCCGCCGCCACGTAGCGCCCTCTGTATGAAAATCACTGGCTGTGCTGTGTGCAGTCTGTGGCTAGTTTGCATTGTTGTCTGCCATTGTAGTGTTGGGCAGCTGGATGTTAACAGCGCGTAGCGTTGCGCAGTTGGAGGTAGAGGTGGGTCGAACTCGTTCATTCCCGTGAACTACTTCATTCATTTCACTCTTTGCCGTGAAGCGTTCAAATGAAGTAGTTCATTCGTGAAGTACGGAAGCCTAGCGAAGTTGCCCAGTTCGCCGCTCAGCCGCTGCTACGCTCGCTTCGCCTCGCTCGTACAATAAAGCTTCGTAATACTTCACAATTTTACCAACAGATGGCGGAACTATGGAGTAACGTGCACGCAACGTTTTACGCTCTTACAGCGTCTGAGTTATCTTAAATAGAGCATGGTCGAAGGGGACAAAGGAAAGATAAACAGAGAAGGCTGTCACGTATAAAGAAGGTACTACATTTAATCTTGCTCGACATTTTCTAGTGAAGCGCCCAAAAAAGTCTTTATCTGCCAAATGAAACATTATTTGTTGTATTCATGGACTGAAAAACAGGGCGAACAACGAAATGCAGTCCAATTTTATGTTCCTTTTAAAATGTAATCCAAAATAGAATGAGTATGTTTAACACTGTCACAAAGTCTATATACCTACGTTAAGTAATTATTCAGAAGTTTTCCTGTAGATTTTATTTTTGTTGACAATAATAACCCACTAGATTCAAAACGTAAACTGTTATCTGTAGTCATTGGTACGATTTCAGGTAAAATCCCTCTTTCAGTGTTATTAACAAACCTTTTATTTTCATGTTGGCTGTGCGTGCTCACACAGATAGCCTCTTCGTTTCCATCTTTAATATTCATTTGTCTTCAAGCGCTGCCAACGGTAGGCTACCCGTAGACGCGAAGTTTAACTGCACAAATAGTCACGGGTAATGATGTCAGCACTGCAGGTAGCAGCTGACGCTGTCTTCTCCTCGCCCTTCACATCCCCCGCCCATCCTAAACCTATCTTTCCCCACAAACACCGCGCGATTCGTCGACAGGCAGCACAGGGAGGAATGAAGTGAAGGGAGGATGAGTGACGTGGGCGAGGGAGAGGGGAAGAGAGTGAGTGAACTAGAAAAAAGTGTGGAGTGTGCCATCTGTGAAGAGTTTGAAGTACCAGTTCATTGAAATTGAGTGGTTAGTTCACACTTCACAGGAGTGAAGCGTTCATTTAAACGACTCATTCACGAGCTCCCCATCACTAGTTGGAGGTGAGCCGCCAGCAGTGGTGGATGTGAGGACGGAGATGGCGGAGTTTTGAAATTTGTAATACTGGATATTATGAACTGCTATGTATATTACGATTTTTCAACACTATTAAGGTAAATACACTGTTTGTTCTCTATCAAAATCTTTCATTTGCTAAGTATGCCTATCAGTAGTTAGTGCCTTCCGTAGTTTGAATCTGTTATTTAGCTGGCAGTAGTGGCGCTCGCTGTATTGCAGTAGTTCGAGTAACCAAGATTTTTGTGAGGTAAGCGATTTGTGAAATGCATAGGTTAATGTTAGTCAGGGCCATTCTTTTGTAGGGATTTCTGAAAGTCAGATTGCGTTGCGCTAAAAATATTGTGTGTCAGATTAAGTACAGTCATGTATAATTTGTTCTAAGGGGACGTTTCACCAGTCGCCGGGGTACGGCGCACACGACCGCACGCACTGCTCAAACCAGTAGATTTCTGAACACATCAGAATAAGCATTTGTGTTAAACGCATTCCGTTCATTCAGCAGTAATTCCGGTTGTCGTTTACTGTGCACATAAATCTCCATTTCCTCGAGTAGGTTAACTAATTGTCCGTTTGGCGCCCTACGCAACACATTCATATAATTGTCTATGTTTCCTACCGAATGTTTTCTCTGTCTAAATATGTACTGAAAGCGCTCTTACTTTGGTCATACATGCGCTCTCAAAAACGAGTCTTGAAATACCTGCCTGTCTGATCGATATAAAACTTGTCACAGTCTGGGCAGTTCATCTTATAGACACCAGATTCCAAATATTTGTTGCTGTTGTTGCCACCTTTGTGGCGCAGCCTATAACGAACTGTACTTTTCGTTTGAAATCCAAGTTTTATTTTCGTTTTTCTGAAAGCCTGCGGAATTCTGTCGGGAAATGCACCATTGTACGGTACAGCAACAAAGGTGAACGAATTAAGTGTGATTAGACAAGTATCCAAGGCAAACGGATATGAGGATTGTGATGTAATGAGACTTAATTATAAACTAAAATCAAAAGTATGTGACGAGAATTAGACGACAGAACCAGAGGGCAAGGAAACTATTCCTAAGAAATGGTGATTTATGTTCACCAGCCGGCCGCGGTGGTCTCGCGGTTCTAGGCGCGCAGTCCGGAACCGCGCGACTGCTACGGTCGCAGGTTCGAATCCTGCCTCGGGCATGGATGTGTGTGATGTCCTTAGGTTAGTTAGGTTTAAGTAGTTCTAAGTTCTAGGGGACTGATGACCACAGCTGTTAAGTCCCATAGCGCTCAGAGCCATTTGAACCATCAAGGAGAGTGTGAGCTAAGGAACGCCGTGGTCCCGTGGTTAGCTTCAGCAGCTGCGGATCGAGAGGTCCTTGGTTCAAGTCTTACCTCTAATGAAAAGTTTACTTTCTTTATTATCGCAAAGTTATGATCTGTCCGTTCGTTCATTGACGTCTCTGTTCACTGTAATAAGTTTAGTATCTGTGTTTTGCGACCGCACCGCACAACCGTGCGATTGTTATTGAAGTCGCGAGCTATATTTGCTGCATTCATATTGCCCACGGAATACATCTCACGTATTTAATGCACTCTCGTCCAAAGTAGCGAACAGTCAACTGCCAGCCAGGGAGCCTCGTTAGCATGAATACTCTCTTCCGTGCGCTGTAGTCGACTGACATCGTGTGTTTCAATGTTTGTTTGGGTGTAGCGTCCCCATACTACGACGCAGTTACCTCGCATCGGACGGACGGACCGACAGATAATAACTGTCTGAAAATACAAAATTAAACTTTTCACCCGAGGGAAGACTTGAACCAAGGACCTCTCGATCCGCAGCTGCTCACTCTAACCACGGGACCACGGCGCTGCATAGCTCAGTCTATCCTTGATGTTGCCTATCTTGCACAAGGACTACTCAGTTTGCATATTTTGCTTATTTTTTCATAGTTCAACACAACTTCTTCCTGTTTTCTCGATTGATCTGTGTTCAGTTTTTCAAGGCCTATTCACTGTGCCAACTGATAATTAAATCTGAGGGGGGGTGCGATGGGGAGGTTCCCTTGTTAGAACTACTTAAACCTAACTAACCTGAGGACATCACACTCATCCATGCCCGAGGCAGGATTCGAACCTGCGACCGTAGCGGTCGCGCGGTTCCAGACTGAAGCGCCTAGAACCGCTCGGCCACCCCGTCCGGCTGGTGAACATAAATCACCATTTCCTAGGAATAGTTTCCTTGCCCTCTGATTCTGTCGTCTAATTCTCGTCACATACTTTTGATTTTAGTTTATAATCAAGTTCAAAAATGGTTCAAATGGCTCTGAGCACTATGGGACGTAACATCTATGGTCATCAGTCCCCTAGAACTTAGAACTACTTAGACCTAACTAACCTAAGGACAGCACACAACACCCAGTCATCACGAGGCAGAGAAAATCCCTGACCCCACCGGGAAACGAACCCGGGAACCCGGGTGTGGGAAGCGATAACGCTACCGCACGACCACGAGCTGCGGAACTATAATTAAGTCTCATTATATCACAATCCTTATATCCGTTTGCTTGGCTACTTGTCTAATCACACTTAATTCTTTCGCCTTTGTTGCTGTACCGTACAATGGTGCGTTTCCCGACAGAATCCCGCAGGCTTTCAGAAAAACGAAAATAAAACTTGGATTTCAAACGAAAAGTACAGTTGGTTGTAGGCTACGCCACAAAGGTGGCAACAACAGCAACAAATATTTGGAATCTGGTATCTATAAGATGAACTGCCAAGACTGTGACAAGTTTTATATCGATCAGACAGGCAGGTATTTCAAGACTCGTTTTTGAGAGCGCATGTATGACCAAAATAAGAGCACTTTCAGCACATATTTAGACAGAGAAAACATTCGGTAGGAAACATAGACAATAATATGAATGTGTTGCATAGGGCGCCAAACGGACAATTACTTAACCTACTCGAGGAAATGGAGATTTATGTGCACAGTAAACGACAACTGGAATTACTGCTGAATGAACGGAATGCGTTGAACACAAATGCTTATTCTGATGTATTCAGAAACCAGCTAGCGTCGAGCGCCCCAGCGCGCTGGCGTGCGGTCGTGTGCGCCGTACACCGGCGACTCGGCCTTCCTCCACGACTTCCGCCGCAGGAAAACCAGACGTCATACAGAGAAGCCACGACCTGCCGCCATGTAGACCACACTCCGGATGCGTAATTGACTATCGTTTTTTTTAACTTTTAGTTAATAGTCACTGCTTCGTTAGTTACTTTACAATTACGTTTACGGTAATTGGTCTGTCTGGCTGGAAGATTTTATTTTATAGGTGTTTCTAGTCTTACACTTTTTATACTGACTTTTATATAATTATATGTTTTACCTTGCCAGACTACGAGCCTCACATTATTAATATTTGCACTTTTTATGTGGATTTTACGGTTATTTTAATTTCGATTTGAAGTATGGATCCAGCTCCAAGTATAGTATGGCAGTACATGTTTTATTCTAAAAGGTTCGTTTTGCGAAGTGAAGTAATTTTACTTAACGACTACGCATACCGAATTTTAACCACTACAGTTGCGATACTGGTTAATCATACACCCCCACATATCTCCTGGCCTCAGTTTCCTTACATCTACATCTACATCTACATCCATACTCCGCAAGCCACCTGACGGTGTGTGGCGGAGGGTACCTTGAGTACCTCTATCGGTTCTCCCTTCTATTCCAGTCTCGTATTATTCGTGGAAAGAAGGATTCTCGGTATGCCTCTGTGTGGGCTCTAATCTCTCTGATTTTATCCTCATGGTCCCTTCGCGAGATATACGTAGGAGGGAGCAATATACTGCTTGACTCTTCGGTGAAGGTATGTTCTCGAAACTTTGACAAATGCCCGTACCGAGCTACTGAGCGTCTCTCCTGCAGAGTCTTCCACTGCAGTTTATCTATCATCTCCGTAACGCTTTCGCGATTACTAAATGATCCTGTAACGAAGCGCGCTGCTCTCCGTTGGATCTTCTCTATGTCTTGTATCAACCCTATATGGTACGGATCCCACACTGCTGAGCAGTATTCAAGCAGTGGGCGAACAAGCGTACTGTAACAAACTTCCTTTGTTTTCGGATTGCATTTCCTTAGGATTCTTCCAATGAATCTCAGTCTGGCATCTGCTTTACCGACGATCAACATTATATGATCATTTCATTTTAAATCACTCCTAATGCGTACTCCCAGATAATTTATGGTATTAACTGCTTCCAGTTGCTGACCTGCTAAATGATAAAGGATCTATCTTTCTGTGTATTCTTAGCACATTACACTTGTCTACATTGAGATTCAATTGCCATTCCCTTCACCATGCGTCAATTCGCTGCAGATCCTCCTGCATTTCAGTACAATTTTCCATTGTTACAACCTCTCGATACACCACAGCATCATCTGCAAAAAGCCTCAGTGAATTTCCGATGTCATCCACCAGGTCATTTATGTATATTGTGAATAGCAACGGTCCTATGACACTCCCCTGCGGCACACCTGAAATCACTCTTACTTCGGAAGACTTCTCTCCATTGAGAATGACATGCTGCGTTCTGTTATCTAGGAACTCCTCAATCCAATCACACAATTGGTCTGATAGTCCATATGCTCTTACTTTGTTCATTAAACGACTGTACCTTACATAAATACCAGACATGTTATGACCATCAATAGCATTTACTATATACCAACATGTTTAGTTTGACGATTGATACTACATTAGAATATTTTATGGTATGTATTGATGTATTGCTGATATACGTGGCAGCAAATTAAATATAGTTGGTTACATACCATGTTTTTTTTCATTTATTTATTTTTTTTTTTTTTATAGCGGCTCTGAAGATTGCAGCCGAAACCGGTAATAGTGAAGTGTAAAAGTTTGTTTGTGTGATAAAGACGGACCCGTAAAATAAAGTGCCAAACGAAGATAACGTAATGAAATATTATTTACGGTAACTCTCTAAAATATATGAATGCATGAGTTGCGACTAAAGAAGATACCTGATAAGTTGTGGCTCTCAACCCTACCCGTTCCCCCAGAGAACGTGCTATCCCCACAGACCCAGTGGTAGAACTAATAATTGTAGAGTCCGCAAATCATAGGCTGAAAAACCGTAATGGCAGGTGGAGCTAGGTCAGAAGGCGTGCTAAGATACTCGTAGTTTAGAGGTTTCTGGTTCAAATGGCTCTGAGCACTGTGGGACTTAACATCTGAGGTCATCTGTCCCCTAGAACTTAGAACTACTTAAACCTAACTAACCTAAGGACATCACATACATCCATGCCCGAGGCAGGAATCGAACCTGCGACCGTAGCGGTCGCGTAGTTCCAGATTGAAGCGCCTAGAACCGCTCGGCGACTCCGGCCGGGAGAGGTTTTGGGCATTGCTCGCCACAAACAAGATATCCTTGTTCGTATTGTAGTCCGACAATAATTTTCATTACTCACGATACATTCATTGCATATACTAAGCGTTACTTTGCTGATATCATTTCCGTTGTACCGTACAACTGATTGTACCAGCAGCATTGACGTCCATTTAATGTCAGTGAACTGAATTCAGTCTTACTTCAAGAGGAATGTGGTACGGAACTGGCAGGCTAGTAAGTCGTTGTTGCAAAATATGACAAAAATTATCTGGAGGAGACGGGAAACTCTATAACACGAACTCGCTTAGGGTTGGTTTGGATTGCCGAGAAATGTAGGACCTCCGGATTATACACTGACTATACGATTTACTAAAATACCTTCCACTTCATTAGGCCGTCTGGCAAAGCATCCGTATGTGAAATATTTAAATTAAAAACAGTCTTGGTTGCAATTTATTCTTCTATTAACAATGAGTTTCACTTTCGTGAGGCATCATCAGGTTGTCTGTAGGTATAACAAAAACAGCAAAAATTAAGGTATGATCCTAGCTTGCACGATTATAAATGTGGAGGAGGAATTGTTACGGAGCTTAAAATTTTAATTTCGCAACATTAAAAACCATAAAACGGCTCAGCGCTGGACTGAAGCACTTATCGAATCAGACTAATCCGCAGACACCTTTTTCTTTTTACATGTTAAAAAAGAATAAAACGGCTGTTTGTTATATTGAAGCACGCGGAGAATCAGAAGTTACGCCGGCCGGTGTGGCCGTGCGGTTCTAAGCGCTTCAGTTTGGAACCGCGTGACCGCTACGGTCGCAGGTTCGAATCCTGCCTCGGGCATGGATGTGTGTGATGTCCTTAGGTTAGTTAGGTTTAAGTAGTTCTAAGTTCTAGGGGACCGATGACCGGAGTAGTTGAGTCCCATAGTGCTCAGAGCCATTTTTTTTCAGAAGTTACGGCGGCATCTCTGTGGATAACGTACAGCTCTTTGTGAATGCGTGCCCTCCATTGCGCCATGCAGGTCTGCTGGTACAACTTTATTAAGATATCTCTCTTTCAGTTTGATTATTTATTTATCATTCTCTCCCGTGTTTACACATTATGTTAGTTGTTTTTCACTGGGTCTCTGTGGGTTCATCTGATTCGACGCGTTCTTCAGTCTTTTTTGGTTTTCAATGTTGTGAAAGAAAATTTTAAGTGCAATTGCCGGCTTTCTCGGCGTATTTCAGCTATGGAATCTTCACGGGTTATCAGCCTAAAGGCTTCTAGTCGCAACGTTTTAATGGATTGCGTGTCCATCATCTTCGTCTGAAGCATCCACTGAAACGTTGCGACTAGAAGACGACGCCACTCGGCTGATAACCCGTGAAGATTTTATAACGAAAATTTTAAGATCTGTAAAAATTCCTCATCCACATTTTGAGTCGTGCGAGACAGGAACATACACTAATTTTGATAATTTTGATATATTTTACCATCCGTTTAGATCATCTGAAGAAGCACTACGAAAGCGGAACGTGTTTTTAATAAAAGAAATTTAAGCAAAGTCTGCTTTTAATGCAAATATCCTTCGATTTACCTTAGAATATAGACTGGAGGAAATTAAACAAACACTTTTAGCATTTGTATATTTAGGGAAAACTCTTAACAATTTGGACTGGAATACTATGTCTGAAGTCAGCAAGGGCAAAATATGAGGAGGAAAATGTGATCTACAAGTTGTTAAGAAAGCAGGCAAAAGTTGTAAACAGCCAACGGACATCAAAGGGAAGCAGTAGTTGTGAGAATGGATTGAGACAGGACCATAGCTTCTTGCCGATGTTATTCAGTATCTACGTTGAGAAAGTTGCGAAAGAAATCAAGGTGAAACTGCAGAAAGGGAATTAAAGTTCAGTAGAAACAAACAAAATGCTTGAGGTTCCGTAATGACATTGTTATTGTGCCAAAGACGGCAATCAACTAGGAAGGACAGTTGAAAGGAACGGATCGTTCCGTATAAAGACAGTGCAGGATGGACATTAACAAATGTAAAACAATAGTAATGAAATATAATCGAATTAAATCGGATGCTGATAAAATTAGATTAGAAAACTAGATACTAAAAGTAGTTGACGGGGTTTGCTACTTAGGCAGCCAAATTACTGAGAACGATCAAGGAAAGGATATAAATCACACATAAATTACAATAAGACAAGCGATTTTTGAAAAAGAGAAAGGTGTTAACATTAGGATGTCTTTTCTGACGGTATTTGTATGCAGTGTAGCCTGTGTGGAAGTGAGACGTGGACGCTTATACAGCATAGAGTAGCGTACAGAGTTGCATCTAAACTGTCGTCATACTGAAGTTCAGCACGTAAAGGACACATATGAAAGATTCCTCGATGTAAATTGAAGACATGTTGTTGTTCTTGTGCTCTTCAGTCCCGAGACTGGTTTGATGCAGCTCTCCATGCTACTCTATCCTGTGCAAGCTTCTTCATCTCCCAGTACCTACTGCAACCTACATCCTGCTGAATCTGCTTAGTGTATTCATCTCTTGGTCTCCCCCTACGATTTTTACCCTCCACGCTGCCCTCCAATACTAAATTGGTGATCCCTTGATGCCTCAGAACATGTCCTACCAACCGATCCCTTCTTCTAGTTAAGTTGTGCCACAAACTTCTGTTTTCCCCAATCCTATTCAATACTTCCACATTACTTATGTGATCTACCCATCTAATCTTCAGCATTCTTCTGTAGCACCACATTTCGAAAGCTTCTATTCTCTTCTTGTCTAAACTATTTACCATCCATGTTTCACTTCCATACATGGCTACACTCCATACAAATATTTTCAGAAATGACTTCCTGACACTTAAATCTATACTCGATGTTAACAAATTTCTCCTCTTCAGAAACGCTTTCCTTGCCATTGCCATTCTACGTTTTATATCCTCTCTATTTCGACCATCATCAGTTATTTTGCTCCCCAAATAGCAAAACTCCTTTACTACTTTAAGTGTCTCATTTCCTAATCTAATACCCTCAAGACATAACATTCGATAAAAAATTAAGTGAGACTCACAAGAGATGTGACGCCGGTATTGAAACGTGTGTGAATAACGAAAGGAAAGAGAATAAAAGTGTTTTTGACGAAATATATGATACATAAATCTAATTAATAACTTTTGCAAATGCTAATAAAATTCAGTTACAACATTAACAGGACTGTGTAATGTACTCATTCTAAAGGAGATTCATTTTCCTTTTGATCTATTTGCACGTGGAGTAAATCTCCCACAAGCTATTCCCGTGAGTAATTGTTTCAACGCATAAGAAAATTTTGTGCAGGAATTGCAAACGATTGAAAAATTATAGAAGGCGATTGGAAATATGCTTCTGGTGCTAGAGTCACTGGGGTGGTAATAAAGCATCACAATCAAATATCGTCGGTATGAGCACCAGTATCTGCCACACATGAAAAACGAGGACCTAATCAAATGTAATTACTGCTTTCACCCAGATAATTAATTACGGTCCTTATGCTTGATGCGTATTAAACTGTGGCAGTGGACAATAAATGTATCTCGTTTTATTAAGTAACATATCATCGCGATATTTACAGATGTCATTTACAGTGCATTACGTTCATTTTACTTGTTTCAATTAGCGAAACCGGACAGAGTGGGGGAGGAACAAATTTTTCCACCGTTGTAGATTAACTCTGAAACGTGTATTAAAGAGATCAGGTCGTTTATTTGCTGTTTTAATCAACCTGTAGTTGATCTGATATTACAACTGTTGTGCTGTTAAGCCTTTATTGTTTCGCTCGGTCGAGCAGGCAGAATCGCTATTCCCAGCCACTGTCTGGCAGCCTTTTTTATTTCATCATTGTGGTTTCGTGATGCCCTGAGCACAGCAACGAGTGCTTATTACCGAATAAATGTCGCCCCTCCTCTCTGTCGAGCTACCAATAAAACACCTTTTTCTCCACCTAAGGACAAGGCTTTATCCAACATAATTCAGTACTACCCAATGCTGCGGTACTGTGGTAAAACTCTCGGTAAGTCAGTGTATTGCTCTGACTACGTAATCATTTGTTCGCTTACATTTATTTTACCTCAGCCTCTCTTTATCTAGAAATACACCCTCGCTATTTGCCTAAAATTGCTGATGTATCCTGCGAAACCCAAAACTTGCTTGTTTATGTGCGTCTCAGATATTGGATACAGTCCATCGTCTCTTGCATAGTAAACTTCTTTGCCTATGCACTATACCTGACATATTCAAATCTTAATCTACATTCGTAATTATTTCAAACTCATTGGTTCTTCGAGCTCAAAGTTAGAATATGAAACGACTTGGTGACTGGGTTAAGGACCCATTAACGGGTCGATAGCGTCTGCTATTAATGTAATATTGTGAGTGCACTCAATAAAAGCACTCCGTCTTCGGGCCACAAGTGGCCCATCGGGACCATCCGACCGCCGTATCATCCTCCGTTGCGGATGCGGATAGGAGGGGCGTGTGGTCAGCACACCGTTCTCCCGGTCGTTATGATGGTTTTCACTGACCGGAGCCGCTACTATTCGGTCGAGTAGCTCCTCAATTGACATCACGAGGCGGAGTGCACCCCGAAAAATGGCAACAGCGCATGTCGGCTAGATGGTCACCCATCCAAGTGCCGGCCACGCTCAACAGCGCTTAACTTCCTTGATCTCATGGGAACCGGTGTATCCACTGTGGCATTGACATCACGAGCCGGAGTGCACCCCGAAAAATGGCAACAGCGCATGTCGGCTGGATGGTCACCCATCCAAGTGCCGGCCACGCCCGACAGCGCTTAACTTCCTTGATCTCACGGGAACCGGTGTATCCACTGTGGCAAGGCCGTTGCCAATATTGTGAGTGCCCAAATGAATATTGTAGCTGTTATTTTGACGATATATATGAATGACGTGGTGCATAGCGTTGGAAGCTCAGCGTAGCTGTCTACTGAAGATTATACTCTATGTCGTAAATTTACAACGGCGGATATTTATGGCGAAATGTAAAAAGGCACAGAGCATGACTGTTGATGCATGGATTGGCGTTTGATAATTAGTGTTAGTACGTGGTCTAGGCGTAGTGTCTTTGATTAGTAATCAAAATGGCCTCGGTCCCGGGTTAGAAACCGCCGTCGCTTAAATTTTGATTGATAATCAGCATTTCCGGCGGACGACTTCCAGCGTAAGAAGCCATCCAACGACCTTGTCAAGGACGGCGAAGAAGCGGACAGAGTTCAGGGCACTCTCTGGTCCTTGCGGTCGGAAACTACCCGTAAAGGCGGAAGAATCAGCAATGATCAGCGGCCTGAGGATGCAGAAGGCAATGGGAACCACTACATTAAAGACGCAGGATCCAGAAAGCTATGAGAACCACTACATTAAAGACGCATAAAGTGTATCACAGGACCTGTGGTCAGTAATGGAAAAAGTGTCATGATGATCTTTTCATTGGAAAAAGATTCCGGAATAGTCTCCCATTCGGATCTCCGGCAGGGGAATGCCAGGGGAGGTGACCACGAGAGAAAGCATGTTAACCGATGAAAGGGTAACGGTCTACGATTCGGGGAGTGGAATGTCAGAAGCCTGAACGTGACAGGGAGGCTAGGAAACCTGAAAAGGGAAATGCAAAGGCTCACTCTGGATATAGTAGGGGTCAGTGAAGTGAAATGGAAAGAAGAAAAGGATTTCTGGTCAGATGAGTACAGGATAATATCAACAGCAGAGGAAAATGTTATAACGGGAGTAGGATTCGTTATGAATAGGAAGGTAGGTCACAGAGTCTGTTACTATGAACAGTTTAGTGATACGGTTATTCTTATCAGAATCGACAGCAAACCGACAACATAGTTCAGGTATACATGCCGACGTCGCTGGCTAAAAATGAAGAGACAGAGAAAGTAAATGAGGATATTGATCGGGTGATACAGTACATAAAAGGAGATGAAAATCTAATAGTCATGGGGACTGAATTGCAGTTGTAGGGGACGGAGTAGACGAAAGTGTTACTGGAGAATATGGGCTTAGGACAAGGAATGAGAGAATAGAAAGACACATTGAGTCTTGAAATAAATTTCAGCTAGTAATAGCGAATACTCTGTTCAAGAATCACAAGAGAAGGAGGTATACTTGGGAAAGGACGATGATATTTGAAGATTTCTGTTAGATTACATCATGGTGAGAGAGAGGATCCAAATCTAGGTACTGGATTGTAAGGCGCACCTGGGATTACAATCATCACAATGTGATGAAGAGCAGACTGAAATTTAAGAGATTAGTCAGGAAGAACCAATACGCAATGAAGTGGGATACGCAAGTACTAAAGAATGACGAGATACGCTTGAAGTTCTCTAAAGCTGAAGATACAACAATACAGAAGATCCTAGTAGGTAGTACAGTTGAAAAGGAATGGATACCACTAAGAATGAGCAAACACAGAAGTTGGAAAGAAAAATGTAGGTACAAAAAAGGTAACTGCGAAGAAGCCACGGATAACAGAAGAAGTACTTCAGTTGACCGATGAAAGAAGGAAGTACAAAAATGTCCTGGGAAATTCAGGAATACAGGAATATAATTTGCTCAAGAATGAAATAAACAGGGAACCTACGACGAAATGGCTACAGGAAAAATGAGTAGAAATCGAAAAAGACATGATTGTTGGAAGGACAGACCCAGCATACCGGAAAGTCAAAACAACATTTGGTGAAATTAAAAGCAAGGTTGATAACATTCAGAGTGCAACGGAAATTCCACTGTTAAATGCAGGGGAAAGAGCGGGCAGTGGAAAGAGTACATTCAAGGCCTCTATGAGGGGGAAGATTTGTCTGGTGTGATAGAAGAAGAAACAGCAGTTGATATAGCTAAGATAGGAGATCCAGTATTAGAATCGGAATTTAAGAGAGGTTTCGGGGCTTAAGATCAAATAAGGTCGAAAGGATAGACAAAATTCCATCAGAATTTCTAAAATTATTTAGAGAAAGGGTCAACAAAACGACTATTCACGTTGATGTGTAGAATGTATGAGCCTGGCGACGTACCATCTGACTTTCGCAAAAATATCATCCACACAATCCGAAAAGTGCGAGAGCTGACAAGTGCGAAAATTATCACCCAATCATGTTAACAGCTCATGCATCCAAGTTGCTTACAAGAATAAATCATGGAAAAATGGATAAGAAAAGTGAGCATGTGTTAGAAGATGATCACTTTGGTTCTAGGAAAGGCAAAGTCAGCAAAGCGGGATTTCTGACGTTGCGGTTGATAATGGAAAAAAAAACAAAAAAAAAAAACAAGACATAGGATTTGTGGACTTGGAAAACGGTTCGCCAATGTAAAATGGTGCGAGATGTCCGAAATTCTGAGAAAAACTGGGCTAAGCTAAATGGAGGGTCTGGTACTATACAATATATACACAAGAACTAAGAGGGGATATAATAAGAGTGGACGACCAAGCACGAAGCGCTAGTGTGAAATAGAGTGTAAGACAGGGATGTAGTCGTTAGCCTCTTCTGTTCAATCTGTACACCTAAGAAGCAATGATGGAAATAAAAGAAAGGTTCATGAATGGAATAAAAATTCAAGGTGAAAGGATATCAATGATACGATTCGCTGACGACATAGCCATCCTGAGTGAAAGTGAAGAAGAAAGACAGGATCCGCTGAATGGAATGAACAATACAGAATATAGATTAAGAGTAAATCCAAGGAAGACGAAAGTAATGAGAAGTAGCAGAAATGAGAACAGTGAGAAACTTAACATCAGGATAGACGGTCACGAAGAAGTTAAAGCTAACGAATGCTACTGCCAAAGCAGCAAAATAAGCAATGACGGATGGAGCAAGGAAGACATCAAAAGCAGACTAGCGCTGGCAAAATGGGCATTCCTGACTAAGAGAAGTCTATTAGTATCAAACATACGTCGTAATTTGAGGAAGATATTTCTGAGAATGAACGTTTGGAGCGCAACATTGTATGGTAGTGTTACACGGGCTGTGGGAAAACAGGAACAGAAGAGAATCGAAGCATTTGAGATGTGGTGCTATAGACATGTGTTGAAAATTTGATGGCCTGATAAGGTAAGGAATGAGAAGATTCTGTCCAGAATCGGAGAAAGGAATATGTGGAAACTATGAGAAGGAGAAGAGACAGGATGAAAGGACATCCGCTAAGACACCAGAGTGTCATTCCGTGGTACTATAGGGAGCTGTAGAAGGCAAATACTGTAGAGGAAGACAGAGATTTGAATAGATAACGCATATAACTGAGAACGCGGATTGCAAGTGCTACTCTGGGATGTAGAGGTTGGCACAGGAGAGGAATTCGTGGCGAGCCACATTAAACCAGTCAGAAGAGTGATGAGTGAAAAAAAAGTAATAAATACGAGACGTGCTCAGTAAGTAATGCAACACATTCTTTTTTCTCGCCCAGATTCAGTTGAAAGAATGTGAAAATTATTGCGGGGCATTGTGGAATATTCTTGATTCAGCCCATAAAGTTTCATGAAGTCCGACACGTGGCGGTAACAGAGTTACGTTACAAGAACCGAGCTGTCATTGAATATCTTTTGGCGGAAAACCAGAAAATCGCAGATATTCAGAGTCGCTTACAGAATGTCTACGGAAAACCGGCGAGTCGTTGGGCGAGGCTTCTGTCACCATAGCTACAAGGTCGCGCAAACGTGTTCGATCTCCAGCGTGGCGGCTGGCCGCACACAGACGTGATTCCTTCAGTGTTCGAACTTTCGGACACTCTCATTCGAGGTGATCGACGGATCGCAGTGAAATACGTCGCTGCAGAACTGGACATCTATGTTCGTAGTGCTGAAACACTCGTCCACCGGCTGGGGTACTCAGAAGTGAATGCCGGCTGGATTCTTCACCACCTAACAGAAGATCATAAGGAGGAACGAAGGAATTTCTGTGCGGAATTGCTTGCGCGTTACATGGCTGATCGTGACTATGTTTTGTCAAACATCGTCACAGGCGGTGAAAAATGGACTCGTAAGAAAACGGCAATCCATGGAGTGGCGCCACATTACCTTTCCTCCGATGAAAACGTTCAAAACTGCACCCTCGGGCGACAAGTCATGGCGATGGTCTTCAGGCTCTCTGAAGGGATCCTCCGTATGGTGTCCTCCTTCATGGTGCAACGATAAACTCGACAGTGGATTGTGCTACACCCAGGAAACTACAGAAATGACTTCAGCATGTTCGTCGCCACAAAAATACAGACGAACTTCTCTTTCTCCATGACAACGCAAGGCCTGACACAAATATGCGCACCCGAGAGGAGCTCACAAAACTTCTTTCGACTATTCTTCCTCACGCTTCCTACGAGGTGCATTCAAGTTCTAAGGCCTCCGATTTTTTTTCTCCGGGCTGGAAACAGATAGAAACATGCGCATTGTTTTAAAATGAGGCCGCGTTCATTGTCAATAGGTCCCAGAGATGGCAGCACCGTATGGCAGATGGAATTTTACCGCCAGCGGCCAGAATGAGAACTGTTTTAAATACTTAAAATGGCGATGTTTTCATTGCTTGAACAGCGTGCAATCACTCGTTTTCTGAATTTGCGTGGTGTGAAACCGATAGAAATTCATCGACAGTTGAAGGAGCATGTGGTGATGGAGTTATGGATGTGTCGAAAGTGCGTTCGTGGGTGCGACAGTTTAATGAAGGTAGGACATCGTGTGAGAACAAACCGAAACAACCTCGAGCTCGCACAAGCCAGTCTGACGACACTATCGAGAAAGTGGAGAGAATTGTTTTGGGGGATCGCCGAATGACTGTTGAACAGATCGCCTCCTGAGTTGGCATTTCTGTGGGTTCTGTGCACACAAACCTGCATGAGGACCTGAAAATGCGAAAAGTGTCATCCAGGTGGGTGCCACGAATGCTGACGAACGACCACAGGGCTGCCCGTGTGGCATGTTGCCAAGCAATGTTGACGCGCAACGACAGCACGAATGGGACTTTCTTTTCGTCGGTTGTGACAATGGATGAGATGTGGATGCCATTTTCCAATCCAGAAACAAAGCGCCAGTCAGCTCAATGGAAGCACACAGACTCATCGCCACCAAAAAAATTTCAGGTAACCGCCAGTGCTGAAAAAATTATGGTGTCCATGTTCTGTGACAGCGAGGGCGTAATCCTTACCCATTGCGTTCCAAAGGGCACTACGGTAACAGGTGCATCCTACGAAAATGTTTTGAAGAACAAATTCCTTCCTGCACTGCAACAAAAACGTCCGGGAAGGGCTGCGCGTGTGCAGTTTCACCAAGACAACGAACCCGCACATCGAGCTAACGTTACGCAACAGTTTCTTCGTGATAACAACTTTGAAGTGATTCCTCATGCTCCCTACTCACCTGACCTGGCTCCTAGAGACTTTTGGCTAATTCCAACAATGAAAGACACTCTCCGTGGCCGCACATTAACCAGCCGTGCTGCTATTGCCTCAGCGATTTTCCAGTGGTCAAAAAAGACTCCTAAAGAAGCCTTCGCCGCTGCCATGGAATCATGGCGTCAGCGTTGTGAAAAATGTGTACGTCTGCAGGGCGATTACGTCGAGAAGTAACGCCAGTTTCATCGATTTCTGGTGAGTAGTTCATTAGAAAAAAACTCCGAGGCCTTAGAACTTGAATGCACCTCGTACAGCCCACAGGTCGCACCTTCTGACTTACATCTGTGTGGCCCAACAAAGGATGCATTCCGTAGGAGGAGTACGTGTGTGATGGTAAAGGTGTTGATGCAGCTGACGTAAAGCTGTAGCATTTCACGTAAATTATGGTGAAAAATAGGATTTTGTTACCAAGAGAAAAGGGAGTAATATGGTGTATTGGAATCATAAATAAGACAACCCTACTTTCAGAAACAAAAATGAGTTGCATTACATTTTGAAAGCCTTTTGTAAAAATTGGCTATAAATATGCACTGACGCATGTTATTGTTACATTATACGAAGGGCAATCAATCAGAGAAACAGGAACAATCGTAAAATTTAGGCGGCCCTAAGTGGGAGACCACAAACAGCAAGTTCAAGGAACAGCTGTTAACAGCGTCAGATTATTCTGCGCAATCGAAAGAGTGACCCACGAAAGAGGTAGCTTGGCAGATATATTGCTAAGTATGATTTCTTAGTTAGGATTAATGGAGAAGGCAGGGAAGATACAAATAACTTCTTCTTCTTCTGTGCGAATGCACAAACAGTGCCCGAACTCTTCGGGAATCGGCAACGCGCCGCGAGTAATGAGTATAATGGGCGGAGGCACTACGTTGAGATTGTGGCTTTCGCGGGAGGCGTGCCAGAGATAAATCCCTGCAGTCGCGCTATCCTCTGTGTCGTCGGTGGCCCAGATGGATAGAGCGCCTGCCATGTAAGCAAGAGATCTCGGGTTCGTGTCTCGGTCGGGGCACACATTTTCATCTGTCCCCGTTGTCGTATTTCAACGCCTGTAAGCGGCTAAGGGTGTTCGTTTCATTGTAATTTCATTCTAACGAGCTGCATGGTCACCGATGGTATGTGTTCTTTCGGACATGTCCGAAAGATCAGGTACCATACTAGTATATATATAGATACAAATAACCGCCGCTCTTTTTGTTCATTAAGCGTGAGGTCGTCAGAGATATGACGTAGCTCCAGTTGCTAGGATTAAATGAGAGGCGTTCTGCCTCTTGGAGATGGTTACTGTCAAATACTGCGACCGCTCTCATCCTATTGCGCACGCCTCGAGGCATTATCATGTGGAAAAATAAATAAATAAATAAAAACAGAGGAATTGAAATTCGTGCGCAGGCTTACAGACAGGCTTTCTTTCTGGGTTCATTTCGTTACTACAACTGGAAATGTATTAAATCACTGTGAGATCACAACTACCTTCCGCCACTCACTTAAAACTGTCTGGCGTAATGCAGATGTAGATGAATAAAATGTCGTGTGACTAGGGCCTCCCGTCGGGTAGACCGTTCGCCGGGTGCAAGTCTATTGATTTGACGCCACTTCGGCGACTTGCACGTCGATGGAGATGAAATGATGATGATTAGGAGAACACAACATCCAGTCCCTGAGTGGAGAAAATCTCCGACCCAGCCGGGAATCGAAGCCGGGCCCTTAGGAATGACATTCTGTCGCTCTGACCACTCAGCTACCGGGGACGGACATAGGCGTAGATGTAAATGTCTTACAGAGACGTCCGTTCTGTCGTGAATGGTTCCTTATAGCCCTCTTTCGTCACATAATCTTTCAAGCATTTTTTCATTCCATACTTTATTTTCCAGATTATCGTGTTATTGCTCCTGCTTCTTCATCCAAGGTTTCCCCGTAATACACGCTTCATTTCAATATTCGTGGGTTCCACAGAACTGTTTATTCCTTGTAAATGCTATCTGCTCTTGAACCTACGCAGGTTAACTAGAAATTCACAGCTCGTCTCACGTCTTACTCGTCTTATTCACTGGAAAATTTCTTTCTTGTAGCCTCTCATCTCACCGTACCAGCCCAACTGTTAACGCTCTTGTCTTTGCGACACTTTTGCACTTGGATTTCTGAAGACGGAAATAATTCCGAAACGTGTCATGCATACTTTGTAATCCATAAAATCATTCTTCACGTGCTGTGCGACTCTTTATGCGACTTAGCCAGCCTAGCTTCAGAGCTACGCATATTTGTTACGCCTTGACGTTACTACCTACTTCCCAAATATCTAATGCCTTATCTGTTCACTTTTATCTCCCGCTTAGTGTTAGGAAGATGAAAAGATGAAAATCACACGCTGCAAGACGTGGGCTGCCCAATCAGCATTGCATACGTCAGTGTAGCTTTATCCAAACAGTTGGCACCATTTCACAATGACGTAGCATTGGCATATATACCGCCATACTTTCACGGTGAATCTGCGTGCACTTAAGAAATCTTTCCCACGAGAATCGTACTGTCCAGCGTACTTCAACTTTGGCGTACGTTTCTAGTTGCGTGCAATTTCGCTTCCACAGTGTGATGCTCCTGTTATCCGTACTGCAGCAGAACTATGTCTGGTGGAAATTTCATACATATAATCTCTTCTGACAACCTGCTGCTGTTGTTGTGCAATGTTTTGGTGTGGAACGACATACGTAATTAACTTTCTATAGTTCCTACGTAAGTAATCAGACTTGTCTGGTGGCGTGCATTTCCTTTCCCTACCTGAAATCAACCACTGGCATTTTCGTTTCTCCATTCCTTATTTGGCAGTAGGATTATTTATATCTCTTATTGAACACTGGTCATTAAGCTTAGTAGCAAAGTGCTCCGACAGCCTATTCGTTCATCTTTCCAACAGAGCAGTGACTATATTCATGTGTTTCCGGTAACGTTACCGCGTCATACACGTTGTAAAATTGACTAAGGTTTCGATTACTGTTGCCAGAGAACTTTTATCTGTGTAATATATGGGGTGATTCCATGATTATGTTAAAAATTTTGAGGGATGATGTGCTTTACTTGGAAGTCAGAGATATCGAAAATCTTACGGTACAGAAAAAATGAATTCATTTACCCGCACAAATTTCACAAGATGCTACATTTACAACACGGGTACAAAATTGCACTGCTCAGCGTTAGTGCAGACACGGCATCGTCATACGATCCTCAGAGTCCTTTAGTAGGGACTGCCATATTCTTGCGAGGATATCCTCTACGGCCTCAACAGGCATCTCGTACACACGACTTTTCACATCGTCGCACAAGAAGAAATCAAGAGGAGTGAGATCAGGTGAACGTAGCTGCTACGAAAAAGGGCCTTCTCTGCCTATCAGACTTTAAGTTAATGTCTGGTCCAGGTGTTGACGAACGGCAGTCCAAAGTGAGGAGCGGCTCCACCACGCCGGTACCAAATCAGCTGACGAATAATGAGTGGGATATGTTAAAGGAACCTGGGTATCAAACAGTCTTAGCGACAACAGTATCGGTGCAGATATTCCACTGTCTGATTCTCGCTAATAGAATTCTACCCAGTCGTTTCCGGACCAGCGTCTCTCACCTCAGACTGGTACATTTACCTCTCTCCACCATCCCTGAAAGTTTATGACATCATCACGGAGCCACCCTGTATTTGCTACTAACCACTACCCCCCTCCCCCCAGCTCTTGTTTACTGTTCATTAATAATGACTTACTGGATCTCTTTATTTGCTGTTCTCATTCTCAGCGGATGATATAGCTATCTACTAAAAATTATAGATTTTGACAAAATTTTAGCCGGGTACAAAGACCGAAAACTGCCCTTAATGTTGAGAAATGCGAAGTTTCATTCATGAGGAGTAGAAACCTAGTATTTTTTGATTAATTAGTTATAAAAAGAGTCTGTCATCTATATATACACTCCTGGAAATGGAAAAAAGAACACATTGACACCGGTGTGTCAGACCCACCATACTTGCTCCGGACACTGCGAGAGGGCTGTACAAGCAATGATCACACGCACGGCACAGCGGACACACCAGGAACCGCGGTGTTGGCCGTCGAATGGCGCTAGCTGCGCAGCATTTGTGCACCACCGCCGTCAGTGTCAGCCAGTTTGCCGTGGCATACGGAGCTCCATCGCAGTCTTTAACACTGGTAGCATGCCGCGACAGCGTGGACGTGAACCGTATGTGCAGTTGACGGACTTTGAGCGAGGGCGTATAGTGGGCATGCGGGAGGCCGGGTGGACGTACCGCCGAATTGCTCAACACGTGGGGCGTGAGGTCTCCACAGTACATCGATGTTGTCGCCAGTGGTCGGCGGAAGGTGCACGTGCTCGTCGACCTGGGACCGGATCGCAGCGACGCACGGATGCACGCCAAGACCGTACGATCCTACGCAGTGCCGTAGGGGACCGCACCGCCACTTCCCAGCAAATTAGGGACACTGTTGCTCCTGGGATATCGGCGAGGACCATTCGCAACCGTCTCCATGAAGCTGGGCTACGGTCCCGCACACCGTTAGGCCGTCTTCCGCTCACGCCCCAACATCGTGCAGCCCGCCTCCAGTGGTGTCGCGACAGGCGTGAATGGAGGGACGAATGGAGACGTGTCGTCTTCAGCGATGAGAGTCGCTTCTGCCTTGGTACCAATGATGGTCGTATGCGTGTTTGGCGCCGTGCAGGTGAGCGCCACAATCAGGACTGCATACGACCGAGGCACTCAGGGCCAACACCCGGCATCATGGTGTGGGGAGCGATCTCCTACACTGGCCGTACACCACTGGTGATCGTCGAGGGGACACTGAATTGTGCACGGTACATCCAAACCGTCATCGAACCCATCGTTCTACCATTCCTAGACCGGCAAGGGAACTTGCTGTTCCAACAGGACAATGCACGTCCGCATGTGTCCCGTGCCACCCAACGTGCTCTAGAAGGTGTAAGTCAACTACCCTGGCCAGCAAGATCTCCGGATCTGTCCCCCATTGAGCATGTTTGGGACTGGATGAAGCGTCGTCTCACGCGGTCTGCACGTCCAGCACGAACGCTGGTCCAACTGAGGCGCCAGGTGGAAATGGCATGGCAAGCCGTTCCACAGGACTACATCCAGCATCTCTACGATCGTCTCCATGGGAGAATAGCAGCCTGCATTGCTGCGAAAGGTGGATATACACTGTACTAGTGCCGACATTGTGCATGCTCTGTTGCCTGTGTCTATGTGCCTGTGGTTCTGTCAGTGTGATCATGTGATGTATCTGACCCCAGGAATGTGTCAATAAAGTTTCCCCTTCCTGGGACAATGAATTCACGGTGTTCTTATTTCAATTTCCAGGAGTGTATGTTATAAACTTAAGATCTCATTGCTGTTTCCAGTCTCTATGGGAAGGCTAATCTGGATTTTCATGAATCGATTGACACACACAAGGAAGGTTTATGTTAACGAAATTCGAAAAATGCTGAGGAAGGGAAGACTGTTCCAGTCTCGTTGCAAAATAAAACGCGTAAATGACGACAGAGAAAAATCTGTAGAAATTCGGTGTGTCAGTGAAAAGATTGATACGCGAGACTTTAACAAAGGATCTTTTTGAGCAACATAGAAATTTCCTGTCCTACTTAAAAGCGCTAAGCGGGTCTGAGGCTTCTGTCCAGTCACACACCAGTCTGGTGCGGCAATAGAAGACAGCGAGAGCAAAGCCGAAGTTGTAAAGTTCGCATTTAAGAAATCAGTCACGCGGAAGAATTATATAAACATACCTTCGTTTTACCATGTCGCTAAGAGGACATTGTAATATGTATCTATGGTGTAGGGAAACAGCTGAAAGAGTTGAAATGGAGTACGTCGCCTGACCCGCGATGGAATCCCAGTTTGGGTTTACAAACAATGCTCTACAGCACTGGACTCTTTACATAGTTTTCATTAATCGCGATTATTCGCCCAGTGCAACGTGAAAAGTGACTTGAGAAAAGCGCAGATGACTTCTGAAAATACGAGGTGTGATTGCAAACTTTTAAGTATGGATCCGCTACTGCTTACTGGTTTGGCGGGCAGGTACACGAAGGATGGGGAATGAGTCATTACTTTGACCTTGAATGCCCTCTGACAGGAAACTGCATTTCCTTTATTCAGTTCGTTGTAGCAACTGGCTGAGTGCGGGTCTGTTTGGGCTTGTTGCCGGATCCTGTCTGCGTGAATAAAAACGGAGCAACGAGTTTGTGTGAAATTTTGTTTTAAAACGGGGAAATCAGCTTCTGAGACTTACGAACTACTATAAACAGCTTTTGGAGATAATTGTATGGGCCAGTCAAATGTTTCTGTCTGGTTCAACCGATTTAAAAATCGCAGCAAATCATTTGAAGATGAACCACGATACGGCCGTCCTTCCACCTCAAAAACGAATGAAAATGTTGCGTAAGTTCGCGACTTAGTGCGCTCTGCTCGTAGACTTACAATTAGGGATATTGCTGATGAACTATGAACTTAATTTAAGTTTCCATGCAGTTTAGTCAATTGTAACTGAAGATCTGAGTTGGGTGCTAAACCATGAAAATGCTCCGGCTCATCGTGCCTTCTCCACTGTTGAATTTTTCGCCAAATTCAAGTTTCCTGTTCTTCCACAACAGCCATGAATTGGGCCCTGCGTACTTTTACTTGTTTCAAAATGGTTCAAATGTCTCTAAGCACTATGGGACTTGAGATATGAGGCCATCAGTCCCATAGACTTAGCACTACTTAAACCTAACTAACCTAAGAAATTCACACACGTCCTTGCCCGAGGCAGGATTCGAACCTCCGACCTTAGCAGCAGCGCGGTTCCGGACTGAAGCGCCTAGAACCGCTTGGCAACAGCGGCCGGCTCTAACTGTTTCCATAAATTAAAATTGTTACTTAAAGGGAAGCGATTTGACTTGATTGAAGACATCCAGACAAATATGGAGAGCGTCCTTCACACACTTCAGGGAAAAAATTTTACAGGAATGTTTCCAAAAGTGGAAACACCGTTGGAGTCAGTGTGTTCAGTTAAAAGTGGACTATTTTGAAGAAGATGCATCACAGTAGCTTGTAAGTATCACCACTGTACAATTACAAGCCGGTTTTTAAAACTTTCCAATCACACCTCGTACATGAGTAAGAAGAATGAAAGAACGGGACCGTAAAATTACAGACCAACATCCCTAACATCGGTCTGTGTAGAATTCTTGAACATATTCTCAGTTCAAGTATATAAACTTCCCTGAGAGTGAAAAGTTCCTGTCCACAACTCAGCACGGTTTTATAAACCAAGACTCGTGCGAAACACCACTTGTTTTTTCTCTCATGATTACCAGTGAACTATGGATGTAGGAGAACACTCAGATTTCATATTTCTACACTCATGTTAAGAAAAAACCGAAAACCTTGAACGACTAGAGATACAAAGATCATACTCACATAACATGCAAACTAATATGTTCTGCAGAAATGATTAGCATTTGAACCACGTCGGCCCGCAGGTTCAAAGTCAAAATTGACATCGCGATGCAATGCCACGTACCGGTAAAATGTGCCTGCCGCTCCCATTAACGCTATAAACCGAAGGTAAGGGATCAGTGGGACTGGAGCAGGCGTGCAGCATGTCTCCCAGACGTATGCGCGCACCGTACCGTCATATCAATCAGCTTGAAACAGTGGCATTATTGGCATGAGAGAATGTGATGCATCCATATGCGAAATTGCTGCTCCTGTGGGACGAAGTGTTTCGGCAGTGCAACGAGTGTGTACAGAATGGTTGACAGAAGGCCGTAGAACACGACGAGATGGGTCAGTTTTCACCACCCAAACCAACCCCCTCCCCCCCCCCCCCCCCAGAAAGATGGACACCTCATCCAAATGGCACTGCAGCACGGTTCTACGCCCTCGTTGGCTCTGGCGCAGTAGTGGAACAGTGTAACACATCATACACTATCAGGGATAGAGTCAGTCGCCGTTTATTATGGCACGAGTTACGTGCGCGTCGTCCACTTCTCCACCTATCTCTGACGAATGTCCGGAAACAAGTTAGACGGGAATGGCGTATGCAGAGACGTCACTGGGGACAGGAATGGCATCAGAGAGAGTTTTCGAACGAATCCAGGTTCAGTTTGTTTGAACCGGAGGAGAGGAATCAGAGTGTCTACATTCGCACAAGACTTACAACGCCAGCTCAAAGCCTTATGGCGCAATGAAACGTTCCCTTAGAACAATTTCTGAATTACTGTGCTGATAAACCTCTTACATTATTTGCTTTTCAAACAGCTGAGCAAAACTGCACGTACTCAAACGTTCACTAAAGTGACACACAATATTTTTAGCTCAACGCAATCTGACTTTCAAAAATCCCTACAAAAGAATGGCCCTGACTAACATTAACCTATACGTTTCACAAATCACTTACCTCACCAAAAATCTTCGTTACTCGAACTACTGCAATACAGCGAGCGCCACTACTGCCAGCTAATTAAAAGATTCAAACTACGGAAGGCACTAACTACTGATAGGCATAGTTAGCAAATGAAAGACTTTAATAGGGAACAAACAATGCATTTACCTTAATAATCATAATATATATAGTATAATCGGCACTAATAATATGTTATTTACCATGTAAATATGCTTAGACATTATTTATTCTGTTCTGTTTTAATGCTCATGTGTAAAGTTGATGTTTCGAAAGTTATTCTGATCTTTTATTTATGTACTCATGTCATAATTCCTGTAACACTGGTGTATATGTTATTTCTATTCTTTTGTAAAGCTTGTACTACAAATGTTATCTGTATTGTTATTTTCTTTAATGGTGTATTTTGTACCTTTGTAATTGTATTCTTATGTTATAAAATTGTAATTGACACCAGTTCATCATATTAGTAACTTGTAAGTTCCATTTCACTGCACACGTTTCTGTGGGTCATAGTAATGCACGATATGTGAGAAGTTGGGACTGTTAGTGTTTGCACGTGTGTTACTAATTCAGCAAGGGACTGGATAACAGCATTGCTGGTTCTAAGGACAATTCCAAAAACTTTGTGAGTGTACAAGTGGTGGTTTATGGACTTGCTATATTCTCTGCAAGACTCGACGATGGTGACTGTGCACCTGCACAGTCGCAACAGATGGCTGCTAGCTGTCTCTACAAGGACTGAAGTGGGTCTGCATCTTTGATGACCCACCAATACCATTATTTCTGCAAGGACTGCAGTGGGTCTGCACCTCTGGTGGCCCACCAATACCGTAATCTCTACCAGGACTACAGTGGGTCTACTCTGTGATGACCTACCTACCAATATTCTTCAAAACTTCGAATGACTCTGCTGTGGGTTTACTCTGTTGTGGCCCATTACGTGTCTGCATGTCGAGAGTCAGCACTGTCTTTCTGTTGGAAGGACAACACTACTTCTTTAAGACTGCATGGAAATCCACTACTTCCGTGTGCATTGTCTTTTACTGCTCAGACTCTGAGAAAAGAAATGGCAGTTTTACTGTGAAGAATGATCAGGACTGTCTTTATGGACTGTGAGAAAATTTTAGCTTTTCACCAACATTGTATTACTAAGTGTGTGCATTTGATATCTTTCTTACTGTAATTATGAAATTTTTTTTCAAATCTGTATTGGCCAGTGCCCAAAACAATTTTTAAAATTTTTTGTGGGGAGCATGGGGCTATGTAAGTAGGCTGTTTATGTTTTCTTATTGGCAACGTTACGTAGCGCTGGCTGTGCTGTGTGCAGTCTGTGGCTAGTTTGCATTGTTGTCTGCCATTGTGGTGTTGGGCAGCAGGATGTGAACAGCGCGTAGCGTTGCGCAGTTGGAGGTGAGCCGCCAGCAGTGGTGGATGTGGGGAGAGAGATGCCGGAGGTTTGAAATTTGTAATACTGGATGGCATGAACTGCTATATATATTATGATTATTAAGGTAAATACATTGTTTGCTCTCTATTAAAATCTTTCATTTGCTAACTATGACCATCAATAGTTAGTGCCTTCCATAGTTTGAATCTTTTATTTAGCTGGCAGTAGTGGCGCTCGCTGTATTGCAGTAGTTCGAGTAACCAAGATTTTTGGTGAGATAAGTGATTTGTGAAACGTATAGGTTAATGTTAGTCAGGGCCATTCTTTTGTAGGGATTTTCGAAAGTCGGATTGCGTTGCGCTAAAAATATTGTGTGTCACTTTAGTGAATGTTTGAGTACGTTCAGTATTGCTCAGCTGTTTGAAAAGCAAATAATGTAAGAGGTTTATCAGCACAGTAATTCAGAAATTGTTCTAAGGGGACGTTTCACAAGGTGCTACATGAGTTGGTGTGTGTCCAGGGCTATTGTGACCTACGTGAATGACATCCTGCTACCCGTTTCTGCATAACACCCCAGACGCCATTTCTCATCAGGACAATGCACGATCACATGTTGCTGTAGGGACACGTGCCTTCTTGGTGTCGCAGGATGTTAGCTTTTTGCCCTATCCCGCCAGATTACGCGACTTGTTGCCCGTCGAAAATGTGTGGGGTATGGTGACCCGACCATAGCAACGCTGTGACCCAAAACCAACCACCACATGTGACATTAGGAACCAAGTGAATGCAGCATGGGTGAATATACTGCAGGACGCCATTCGCGCCTAACACGCGTCGATGCTACCACGCAGGGAACAAGTTATCAGGGCCCATGGCGGATATGCCTACTAGGGAACAGGACACTTTCTGAACCGAGGTGACTGGAATGCTATCCGTTTGCGTAAAACATAATAATGCACATGTCCTGTGAATATGACCATCCTGTATGTAGTCGTTCAATCGTAGATACTGGAGCAGCATTTGCCTCACTGCAGACTGTTGACGAAGGTACGAGCATACGGTATAGTTCCCAAATATGAAGTGGCTCGAAGACTTCTTAAGTACAAGAACCCCTTACGTTATCCTCGTCGAGTAGTGCTCATGAGAGACAAGGGTAGCATCAGGAGTGCCCGAGTGATGTGTAGTATGCACTCCGTCTTCAGGCCACAAGTGGCCCACCGGGACCATCAGACCGCCGTGTCATCCTCAGTGAGGATGCGGATAGGAGGGGCATGTGGTCAGCACACCGCTCTCCCAGCCGTAATGATGGGTGTCTTTGACCGGAGCCGCTACTAATCGGTCGAGTAGCTCCTCGATTGCCACCACGAGGCTGAGTGCGCCCAGAAAACGGCAACAGCGCACGACGGCCCGAACGGTCACCCATCCAAGTGTCGGCCACGCCCGATAGCGCTTAACTTCGGTGATCTGACGGGAACCGGTGTTTCCACTGCGGCAAGGCCGTTGCCGATGTGTAATAGAACCGCTGTTATTTTCTAGCTACATAAATTATCCGGCGGATAGGGTGAACAGCAATCTGAGGGTACTTACTGACGATGCTGTGGTGTTGAGTGGCTGTAGAAGGATACAAAGTGACTCACACGAAATTTCTAGTTGGTGTGCTAAGTGGCAGTTTCATATGTAGAAAATTGTACGTTAATGCAGATTAGTAGGAAAAACAAACGCGTAATGTTTGAATACAGTATAAGTATTGTGCTGCTAGTCACAGTCAAGCCCATTAAATATCTAGACGTAACGTTACCGTGGAATGTGAAATGGAAAGAGCTTACAAGGACTGTAGTAGGGAAGGCGAATGGTTCACTTCGATTCATTGGGAAAATTTTAAGAAAGTGTGGTTCATTTCTAAACAAGACAGCATATAGAACATTAGTGGTGGTGGTAAGTTCCTATGGGACCAAACTGCTGATGTCATCGGTCCCTAGGCTTGCACACTACTTAATCTAACTTAAACTAACTTACGCTAAGGACAACACACACACCCATGCCCGAGGGAGGACTCGAACCTCCAGCGGGGGGATCTGCGCGAACCGTAACAAGGTGCCCTAGACCACGCGGCTATGATATTAGTGAGTCACATTCTTGAGTGCTGTTCGAGTGTCTCGAACCCGCAACAGGTGAGATTAAAAAATACATCAAAGCAGTTCAGAGACGCCAGTTACCGCTGTTACCGCTAGTTTCGAACAGTGCGCAACTATAAAGGATACGCTTCGGGAATTCAAAAGAGAATCCCTGATGGGAAGGCGTTGTTTTCGAGGAATACTAATGAGAAAATTTTGAGAACCGACGTTTGAAGCAGACTGCAGAAAGTATACATGCAGAACAGTGTACATTTCTGGTAAGCACCACGAAAATAAGAGAAATTTGGGTTCTTAAGGAGGCGTATAGACAATCGTTTTTCCTTCGCTCCATTGGCAAGTGGAACAGCAAACCAAATGACTAGTAGTGGTACACTGTGCCCTACGTCACACACCATATGATGGCTTGTGGAGTATGTCTGTAGATGCAGATGTAGATTTATGCAATCCGCCGAAGTCTTCCGGCCGTAGATACTTAGTCATGAGAATCTGGCGCTGTTCGCTAATCATGTAAACGTTTGAGAGACATGGAGTGGAACAACCACAGAGGTTCAGATGTGGATAAATCAAATGGCAATCCTGGGACTATACTTTGTCTACAAAAGAGAGACTGCATAGAAAAAAGTTGCACACGGCTAATACTCGAACAACCCTCTCAAGTTAATGGAACGAATATTAGATTAGATACTGCAAAGAAGCATAATATGAGAACGTGGAACAGAAATACTAAAAGTCCTTGTCTGGAAGACAGTCGAAGAGAGACGTTGTACACATCTAGAAAACCTGCTTCGATAACTACAAGAGTATATTTCCACGGGAGGAAGTACGAATTTTCTGCACGTTTTCTACGTATCTACCCTGCAAAGATCATCTTATAAAATTAGGCAAATAAATGTTCGCACAGATGCAAATAAACCGTCTTTCTTCTAGTGCTCCATCGTTTAATGAATCTGGATGAAATCGTAATGCATGACACGTAGTTCAGAGTGATTTACACCGGGTCAATGTACGAGGTGCATTCAAGTTCTAAGACCTCCGATTTTTTTTTCTAATTAACTACTCACCCGAAATCGATGAAACTGACGTTACATCTCGACATAATCGCCCTGCAGAGGTACACATTTTTCACAACGCTGACGCCATGATTCCATGGCAGCGGCGAAGCCTTCTTTAGGAGTCTGTTTTAACCACTGGAAAATCGCTGAGGCAATAGCAGCACGGCTGGTCAATGTGCGGCCACGGAGAGTGTCTTTCAATGTTGGAAAAAGCAAAAAGTCGCTAGGAGCCAGGTCAGGTGATTAGGGAGCATGACGAATCACTTCAAAGTTGTTATCACGAAGAAACTGTTGCGTAACGTTAGCTCGATGTGCGGGTGCGTTGTCTTGGTGAAACAGCACACGCGCAGCCCTTCCCGGACGTTTTTGTTGCAGTGCAGGAAGGAATTGGTTCTTCAAAACATTTTCGTAGGATGCACCTGTTACCGTAGTGCCCTTTGGAACGCAATGGGTAAGGATTACGCCCTCGCTGTCCCAGAACATGGACACCATCATTTTTTCAGCACTGGCGGTTACCCGAAATTTTTTTGGTGGCGGTGAATCTGTGTGCTTCCATTGAGCTGACTGGCGCTTTGTTTCTGGATTGAAAAATTGCATCCACGTCTCATCCACTGTCACAACCGACGAAAAGAATGTCCCATTCGTGCTGTAGTTGCGCGTCAACATTGTTTGGCAACATGCCACACGGGCAGCCATGTGGTCGTCCGTCAGCATTCGTGGCAACCACCTGGATGACACTTTTCGCATTTTCAATCGTCATGCAGGATTGTGTGCACAGAACCCACAGAAATGCCAACTCTGCAGGTGATCTGTTCAACAGTCATTCGGCGATCCCCCAAAACCACCCTCTCCACTTTCTCGATCATGTCGTCAGACGAGCTTGTGTGAGCCCGAGGTTGTTTCGGTTTGTTGTCACACGATGTTCTGCCTTCATTAAACTGTCGCACCCACGAACGCACTTTCGACACATCCATAACTCCATCACCACATGTCTCCTTCAACTGTCGATGAATTTCAGTTGGTTTCACACCACGCAAATTCAGAAAACGAACGATTGCATGCTGTTCAATTAAGGAAAACATCGCCATTTTAAGTATTTAAAACAGTTCTCATTCTGGCTGCTGGCGGTAAAATTCCATCTGCCGTACGGTGTTGCCATCTCTGGGACGTATTGACAATGAACCGCCAGCCAGTGTGGCCACGTGGTTAAAGGCGCTTCAGTCTGTAACCGCGCGACCGCTACGGTCGCAGGTTCGAATCCTGCCTCGGGCATGGATGTGTGTGATGTCCTTAGGTTTAAGTAGTTCTAAGTTCTAGGGGACTCATGACCTCAGATGTTAAGTCCCATAGTGCTCAGAGCCATTTGAATCATTTTTGACAATGAACGCGGCCTCATTTTAAAACAATGCGCATGTTTCCACCTCTTTCCAATCCGGAGAAAAAAAATCGGAGGCCTTAGAACTTGAATGCACCTCGTAGAGGTACCATACTAGTATGTATACCATACTAGTGTATATTTGATTCGTTGCCCCTACGGGCGACTTAAAATCTATTTCCCCCTTTTTTATCTGTGATGATGTGACTAAATATCTTCTCTGTTGGTATAAATTTAATCTAATAAAATCGTTCGATAAATTGGCCTCATCACTGTGTGGTACGACAGAAGGCCTGCCAACATTACGTAGATACATCATTGCACGTACGGACAGATATATGTGCGGGTACGATCAGACAGAAGGATTTTCCCTTATTTATGAGCAAGTTAATGATGCGGCAATGGCGTTACGCCGAATTCAAACAATGAAGCGCTCTGAATGCTTTTGTTTGTATAGCAAAACACTAGGAGCTGCGTCATCGGGGGTCAGATGAGTGGACCAGGCGGTACAGAGTGACACAATTGGAGCACTCGGTCGGCGCAATCACATTTCGCGCTTCCGCGGACGGATTCAGCGCTTCGAGCGCTACCCTCAATCGCCTATGAACGGCGCGAATCGGCGTCAATCCGGGCCCGATGTGGGGTTGGTTGCGCGCCAATGCTGCATGCAATCTTGCTAGCGAACGCCAGCCGCGGCTTTAGCTCTGGCCAATGGCCGAAGTAGGCTTAGCGCCTACCGCAGTCCACACGGATATTCATGTCCGGCAGCCAGAATTAACGGGGGCGGCGATACAAATATTAAGTACATTCATGAGCCGCGGCTCATTCCCTTAGAAACTTGCGCCCACTGTGTGTTACATTCACCACGCTACACTTTCTTTCCATACTTATTGTTCTCAGCATTTGGCTTTCTTTGCAAATTAGTTCATAAATTCTGTTGCTATCGGAAGCTGTAATGTATTATTAACAGAAAAATATTTTACTACGTTCGCAGTGATATTCGCTACAAACCATAAAGGAGCTAAATCGGAGCCAGGAAACCACATACGAATTTTTTATTTTAATAACATTTTGCACACGGGGGCAAAAAAACTTAACTGTGACAAATTTCAATTGAAGATTCAAAATAAAGCCTTTCAGCTAGGGGCTGCAAAATTTTATGTGAGCTATACCATAGCTTTATCATGCTACATAATTTTAGCTCTGGCAAAAAAATCAATCGTGACAGTCTTTAAAAATATCTTGTCACTGGAAAAAATTCTGGGCAGAAAAGATACCTTGTGTGACAGTTAGTAGTTTAGCATAAACATAAACTGATAACTAGTTTTTCGAAAGTACAGAAGCTACTTGTGAGTTTCTGATAAGGTACTGGTACACGCACATAGCATCAAAATACTTTTGTATCAAATTTGTGACAACTTTGATGTCGTATTGCTGAATATTGTCACCTGCTGCTTTCTCTGTATTTCTCTCGCTAGAGGGAGGAACTGTTTGTATATCAGAAAAAAATTTATTTTGTTTTAGAGTCTCTGGATATGGCTAAGAAAAGTAGATCTAAAATACTGCTGCCAAACATTGACAATTTATCAGTTAGAAAGGGATATTTAGTGAAAGCAGACTAAAATTGACTGTTTAGTAGCTACGTTCCTTAATTTGAGCCTTAAGAACAGCTTTTGCCAAAATATTCATACTTTTTACACTTAACAATTGTTCTTGTTGCTGTGGTCATCAATCCAGAGACTGGTTTGATGCAGCTTACCATGGTACTCTACCCTGTGCAAGCTTCTTCATCTCCGAGTAACTATTGTAACATACATTCTTCTCGAGATACTTAGTGTATTCATCCCTTGGTCTAACTCTATCATTTTTACCCTCCACGATTCCCTCCAATACTAAATTAGTGATCACTTGATGCCTCAGAACGTGTCCTACCAAACAGTCCCTTCTTTTAGTCAGGTTGTGCCACAGTTTCTTCTCCTCACCAATTCTATTCAGTGCTTCTTCATTAGTTACGAGGTCTACCCATCTAATCTTCAGTATTCTTCTGTAGCACCACATTTCGAAAGCTTCTATTCTCTTCTTGTCTAAACTATTTAACGTCCATGTTTCACTTCCATACATGGCTACACTTCACACAAATACTTTCGGAAAACGCTTTCTGACACTTAAATTTATACTCGATGTTAACAAATTTCCCTTCTTCAGAAACCCTTACCTTGCCATAGCCAGTCCACATTTTATATCCCCTCTACTTCCATCATTATCAGTTATTTTGCTCCCCAAATCGCAAATCTCATCTACTACTTTAAGTGTCTCATTTCCTAATCTTTTTTCCTTAGCATCACCTGATTTAGTTCCACTACGTTCCATTATTCTCGTTTTGCTTTTGTTGATGTTCATCTTATATCCTCCTTTCAAGATATTGTTCATTACGTTCAATTGCCCCTCCAGGTCTTTTGCTGTCTCTGCCAGAATTACAATGTCATCGGCAAACCTCAAAGTTTTAATTTCTTCTCCGTGGATTTTAATTCCTATTCCAAATTTTTTCTTTTCTTTCCTTTACAGCTTGCTCGATACACAGATTGTATAACATCGGGGATAGGCTACAACCTTCTCACAACCATTGCTTCCCTTGCATGCTCCTATGCTCTTATGATTGCCATCTGTTTTCTGTGCAAATTGTAAATAGCATTTCGCTCCCTGTATTTTACCCCTGCCACCTTCAGAATTTGAAAGAGGCTATTCCAGTCAACATTGTCAAAAATTTCTTTAAGTATACAAATGCTTAAAACGTAGGTTTGCCTATCCTTAATGTATCTTCTAAGATAAGTCGTAGGGTCAGTATTGCCTCATGTGTTTCAATATTTCTACGGAATCCAAACTGATCTTCCCCGAGGTCGGCTTCTACCAGTTTTTCCATTCGTCTGTAAGGAATTTGTGTTAGTATTTTGCATCTGTGACTTATGATACTGATAGTTCGATAATTTTCACACTTGTCAACACCTGCTTTCTTTGGGATTGGAAGTACATTCCTCTTGAAGTGTGAGGGTATTTCGCCTTTCTCATACATCCTGGTAGAATTTTGTCACGGCTGGCTCTCCCAAGGCTATCAGTATCTCTGATGGAATGTTGTCTATTCCAGGTGCATTTTTTTGACGTAGTTCTTTCAGTGCTATGTCAAACTCCTCAAGCAGTATCAATCTCCCATTTCATGTTCACCTACGTCCTCATCCGTTTCCATAATATTGTACCCAAGTACATCGCCCTTGTATAGACCCTTCATATAATCCTTGCACCTTTCTGCTTTCCCGTCTTTGCTTAGGACTGGTTTTCCATTTGAGCTCTTGATATTCATAAAGGTGGTTCTCTTTTCTCCAAAGGTCTCTTTAATTTTCCTGTAGGCAGTTTCTATCTTACCCCTAATGATATCCTTACATTTGTCTTCTAGCAATCCTTGCTTAGGCATTTTGTACTTTCTGTCGACCTCATTTTTGAGACGTTTGTATTTCTCTTCGCCTGCTTCATTTACTGATTTTTTTATATTTTCTCCTTTCATCAATTAAATTCATAAACTATTCTGTTACGCAAGGATTTTTACTGGCCCTCGCCTTTTTACCTACTTGATCCTCTGCGGCCTTCACTATTTCATCTCTGAAAGCTATTCATTCTTCTTCTATGTATTTCTTTCCCATGTATTTGTCAATCGTTTCCTAATGGTCTCACTGAAACTCTCTATAACCTCTGGTTCTTTCAGTTTATCCAGGTCCCATCTGCTGAAATTCCTTCCTTTTTGCAGTTTCTTCTGTTTTAATCTACAGTTCATAACCAATGAATTGTTGTCAGAGACCACATCTGCCCGTGGAATTGGCTTTAGTTTAAAACCTGGTTCCTGAATCTCTGTCTTACCGTTATATAATCTGAAGTCTTCAATTGTCTCCAGGTCCCCTTCCACCTATATAAACTTCTTTCATGACGCTTAAACCAAGTGTTAGCTATGGTTAAGTTATGCTCTGCGCAAAATTCTACCAGGCGGTTTCCCCTTTCATTCCTTACCCCCAGTCCATATTCACCTACTACTTTTCCTTCACTTCCTTTCCCTGCTGTCGAATTCCAGTCCACCATGGTTAATAAACTTTCGTTTCCCTTCACTATCTGAATAATTTCTTTTATAGCATAGTACATTTCTTCAATTTCTTCATCACTTGTGGAGCTATTGGGCGTATAAGCTTATACTACTGTGGAAGGCGTGGGCTTCGTGTCTCTCTTGGCTACAATAATGCGTTCACATTGCTGTTCGTAGTACCTTACCCGCATTCCTATTTTTTTATTCGTTACTGAACCTACTCCTGCCTTTACCCCTATTTAGTTCTTTATTTATAACCCTGTATTCACCTAACCAGGAGTCTTGTTCCTCCTGCCACCGAACTTCACCAATCCTCTATCCATTTTCCTTTTTCAATTTTCTAACCTACCTGCCCGATCAAGGGATCTGACATTCCATGTTCCAATCCGTAGAAGGCCAGTTCTCTTTCTCCTGATAACGATGTCCTCCTGAGGATTTCCCACCCGGAGATCCGAATGGGGGACTATTTTACCTCCGGAATATTTTACCCAAGAGCATTCCATCATCATTTAACCATACAGTAAAGTTGCATGCCCTCGGGAAAAATTAAGGCTGTTGTTTCCCCTTGCTTTCAGGCGTTCGCAGTACCAGCACAGCAAGGCCGTTTAGGTAAATGTTACAAGGCCAGATCAGTCAATCATCCCGACTGTTACCCGTGCAACTACTGAAAATGCTGCCACCCCGCTTCAGAAACCACACGTTTGTCTGGCCTCTCAACAGATACTCCTTCCGTTGTAGTTGCACCTGCGGTACGGCTATCTGTTTCGCTGAGGCAAGCAAGCCACCCCACCAACGGCAAGGTCGATGGTTCATGGACAGTTATTTTAATCAAATGAAACTGTATGGTTCCAGAGATGTTTCCAAGTCTCCAACATCTATAATGTGTGTATGCACACTCAAGCAACGAGTGAAAAGTTGTGCCAAGGCTGGAATTCTTTCTCGGGTCTCCTGCTCACTTTGCAGATGTGCTAACCACTACGCCATCCTGGCACACTGGGGTTCCATAACTGCACGGACTACTTAGTGCATTATGTTCTAGTTAAATCTGTCGCCTATGAAGCTAGGTAAAATCACAGTCACGTGTGTTATCAAGAAGGACTTGCTCCAATCTTCTTCCCAGGCGTTGTTAATGCAGCCACCTACAGCGTAAGCTTTCTAGCTTTTTTAACCATTATCTTACAGGCTGTAAATTCAGAAGCCACTTTTGCCATCCATCACTTCTTGTTGGAGCAAATCGCAGCATCAGGAGAATCCAGAAAGTTTTGTTCAAATTCACTCTGTAGGTAATGGTGTTCGACAGTACCGGTATTAATAATAGGAAATTCACTGCACATACGAACGGTATCTGGTTTAAGCTAAAACGATACAGCAATCTGCCTAGTACTTTAGAGGAGACTAGGCATGACTTCATAAACTTGAGTTGAGCATCGCTGAGTTTCCATTTGCTCACGTCTATCAGACTCCAAAACATTTCATGAAGGGAACAGAGCATCAACTCTCTTGTTTGCCTCATTCTGTCAAACTGGGCCAAATTTCGGTAGGTAAATAAATATACAGGGTGTTACTTTAAGTGAAAACAGTAAAATACCTCGAAACTGCACGCCGGATCAGACAAAGTTATAATTCCAATTTGTTTGTCTAGGAGGGGAACACCCAACGATACCACATTCGACCCCCATACCACCCGGTGCGTGGGTGGTGGAGTAACCGCTGTTTTTATTATAAATTACAGTTCTACAATAAAATATATATCCGTTTTGTCCGAAGCGTTTTCTTCGTCTCACTACAGATTCTCCTGAAATCGGAGGAACAGAAATGGGTGCACAATCGTAATTTACGACTTGCTGCTCAATAGCTCTTGAATATCCGATGGCCCGTGAGACCCCAAGTCTATGCTGCGAGTGTAGGTCATGCCAGTATTTCATAACTGCTAATTGGGAACACCATTCGCAATGTAGTTGTCCTCCAACATACCGAACAGGGAACAACTACTCTAGTAGCGAGCTACTACACATCATAACAGGCAGTACACTGTGACCGGAGCTTGTATATCGTGCAGACGTGGAACATATAGCGGCTCTAAACATTACAATACTGGCTCAGTGTTCATTGCCTGCATACCTGCCTATCGTTTGGGGAACAGGCGTACTAGTGTCCGATGAACGTTGCATCCATAGAAGAAAAAATGGAGATGATGCTGATTTACAGAAAATGCAGGAGAAATGTTGAGCCTGTTGTTACTTTATAAGCCGAGTTTTTTCCATAGGTAGCAAGCTCTCGTTCGTTTTTTACAAGGTTGTGAACCCCTTTAGGTCTAATGGCGGCGTAAAGACCGGCAAATGGAAAGGAAGCATACGTGTTACAGGAGAAGCTAATGGAATAGCTTTACCGGCGGCAATGCACCACAAGCGACGGATAACCGCCCGACAATTAGACCACGATTCCGGTATGTCCGTAGATGGTATCGTCACAATACTGCATAGTCATAAATATCATCCATAATATGTGTCACTGCATGAAGAACTTCATGACACTGATTTCCATAAGAAGGATGTGTTTTGTTAAACGGGCACGTCAACAAATGTGCAAATGACCCTCACGTTCTTTGTCGAGGTACTGTTTTCTAATGAATTTACATTCACAAACCATGGTAGCTATAACCGGCATAACATTTGTTACTGGAGTGTAGACAATCCCCAATGTTTACGGAAATTTAACCATCAACGTCCTTGGTCGGTTGGCTTGAAGAGAAATCTCCAAAGGAGTGGAAAAATGGCTTGGTGGTAAAGCTCCCAAAAAAGGGAAATTTGTCAGACTGTAACAACTGGCGTGGTATTAAATTGTTGTCAGTGCCCAGTAAGGCCCTCACCAGAATTATTTTAAACAGAATTAAAGAATCCCTTGAAAAGCGACTGCGTAAAGAACAGGCCGGTTTTAGGGCACAACGCAGCTGTGTTGATCTTATTAACACTCTTAGGATCATCTTAGAGCAAAGCAAAGAATTCCAAGCAACCATGTACCTGGCATTCATTGATTTTCAAAAGGCCTTCGATTCCGTAAAACATAGAGTGCTCTGGCAGGTGTTGCGGCAGTATGGCATACCACAGAAGATCTTAAACATCAGAAAAGATCTATATGATGGCTACGAATGCTGCATACTCCACAAGGGAAATATGACAGAGCCCATAAAAGTAACAACTGGAGTCCGGCAGGGTTGCATTTTGTCACCAACACTTTTTCTACTTATTCTAGACTCTGTTATGACAAGAGTCACAGCAGGCAGGAGACGAGGAATACAGTGGGGGATCCACGAACGTTTGGAGGATTTGGATTTTGCAGACGACATAGTTTTATCAGCTCCAAGGCTGACTGATATGCAAGCTAAATTAAGCTTGCTGAAAGAAGAAGCAGAGACTGCTGGCCTCAAGATAAATACAGGAAAAACAATGGAAATGAGAGTAAATTCAGGTAACATGGAGATGCCCCTGTTAATAGGTGAGCAGCGAGTGGAGACTGCAACTCATTCCTGTATCTGGGTAGTATAATGGCGGAAGATGGTGGAGCTGGAGATGACGTGAAAAACCGCATTAAAAAGGCAAATGCTGCCTTCATACAATTGTAACCAATATGGAAAAATAGAAATATCACATACAAAACAAAAATCCGTATTTTTAATGCAAATGAGAAGGCTGTCCTTCTGTACGCCAGTGAAAGCTGGAAAATGGATAAAAAGATAACAACCCAGTTACAAAGCTTCATAAATAGATGTCTTCGACGCATCATGAATATCTGGTGGCCAGAAAAAATATGTAATGAGGAGCTCTGGCGAATAACAAACCAGATACCTATAGAAGACCAGATACGAGAGAAAGTGGGGCTGGTTGGGGCACACCTTGAGAAAACCAGATGGAGCCATCGAGAAAAAAGCATTGGAATGGAATCCCCAGGGAACAAGGAAGAGAGGAAGACCAAGGGGCACATGGAAGAGGACAGTGGAAGGGGAAGCAAAAAGAGTTGGCAAGACCTGGGCAGAATTGAGGCAAATGGCCAAAGACAGAGACGGATGGCGAGTTCTCCTGGATGCCCTATGCCCCCATAGGGGCCAAAGGAATTAAGTCAAGTCAAGTCCTTGGTCGGTTAATGTACGGTGTGACATTAAGGGGGAACAAACTCATTGGTCCGTATTATGTCGACTGCATGTTGAATGAACAGGAACTACCGGTACTACTGCAGAATGCTGTCCTGGACGTTCAGACTTTCAACAACGTATGTGGTCTCAACATATCGGTCGCCGAGCGCATTATGCAATTGAACCAACGGAGGTATTAGACAGTGTTTACACTGGTCGATGGGTCGGCAGATACGACCCTTTTCATTGGTCCGCTGGATTGTCAGATTTCTCTCTGAAGGGATAAATTTTGGAAATTTGTGGTATGGTCTTATGGGAGCAAAATTCCAGAGGTCATCGGTCCCTAAGCCTACGCACTACTTAATCTAACTTAAACTAACTTACGCTGTGGACAACACACACACCCATGCCCGAGGGAGGACTCGAACCTTCGACGGGGGGAGCCGCATGGACCGTGACAAGGCGCATCAGATCGCGAGGCTACCCTGAGCGGCTATGAAGGGATATTTAAAATATAAAGTGTACCAGCAAGTGCCAACAAGTCGTGAAGAAATGCTCGACCGCACCAGAAACGCCTGTGCTCACACTCCCGCAGATGTCACCTCTGTCCTGTGTACGGATCACTAAAAGTACTAATTTGGCGGTACTATGTTTAAACTCTTACTCTAACTGGGAAAATAGAGTAGCGTTCGTCTCGAGGCATGGCCATATTGTCGTGTCGAGTAGCCCTCTGTTCGATAAATCGGAGGAATACAACATTATGAAAGGGGTTTCCTATTAGAAGTTATGAAATACCTGACTGTTCTACCATCGCAGCATGGAGGTGGGCTTCTCCGTGCCATTGGATATTCAAGGTCCATTGAGTAGCAAGTCGTAAATTACGATTGTGTGCCCATTTCTACTCCACCGATTACAGCGCCATCTGTGACCAAACGAGGAAAGTGCTTCAGGCAGAAGGTATGTAGATTTTGCCGTAGGATCTGGATCTGCAATAAGAAACGAGAGTTCACATTGCAGATTTCCAGATTACCCCTTGCCATCCACTCTCAGGGTGAGGTGGAAGTCGAGTGTGGTATCATTAAATGTCCCCCTCCGAGACCAACAAATTAGAATTATAGCGGTTTTTGACCCGATGTGTAATTTTCGAGATATTTCAATGTCTTCAGGTAAAATTAACACTCTATATTTTGTGGACTTCGATATTTATGTTTATGATATATATTGTATCTTCTTTTCGAAAATACTGAAGCAGTGATTTGCAAGATTTCGAACTGAGTACAATAGAAGCAGGTGACCGAAACCGTTCCAATATCGTAACTAGAACTTCATTTAGGCAGCAGTTTCCGCTCAAGCTGCAGTTCTTTGAGTGTCGTTCAGTGCTCGAGGCTTTTTATACCATTACTTAAACAAGGTTCGGCTGGCAGCCTCAACTGTCCCAGTAACCATTTCTGCGAAGCAGCAACTCAGGGCCAACATGCCAATATCCACATCTGTATCTTCTACACAAAATAATTTTAATGAGGCACTCTTTTGCCACAAAACTCTCAAGTTACCAGCTGTACAAAATTTCTTTACAATAGTTGCGTGCTTGATACAAAAAGCTGCTCAGTGTGTCTTTGGACTAATTGACTGATTATGATTAGAAAAAAGAACGTGCTACCACTCACCTCTACGTCATTCTGTAAATTTACTTGGGTACTAGACACATGCACACACAGTCGTTTACAGACAATCTGTGGCTGATGTGTGCTGCATTTTAATTGTAACTGATAGCTAACCGCAGTTACCACCTCGACGAGAAGGTCATCCATCGATTTGAACGCAATATGCAGTATTCACTGTGCGACTGAAAATGACAATTTGTGGACGTTTCTATTACTTGCAGAAGTACGTTTTTACATTCATGTCCAAGTAAGTGGTTGCATGTTCTTGTTTTATTATTTTCATCCTGGTTTTTCATTGTAATAATACATTCCTAGTTGCGGAAAGACTAACGTAAAATAATAAAAGTATTATAAAGTACACAGCATCTGAAAAATAACACAAATATACGAAACACTTACTGAAACACCAGTTTGAAAATGTCTGTCGTCAGTACTTTCAAGCTCAATTGTTAACCTTATCCAAAGGGTTGCCACAACAAACTACACCTTTCTAGTACGAAAATACGTCATCGTTCCAATGAAAGTAAAATAAAAGCGGCGATAATGTTCAGAAATACAGCATCATGGTTTACTCGAATATCAGGCGAAACGTTTTGGTGGCATCGAAATAATAAATTTGAGAATACTCCTAAATACCTGCTACAGCTTTTTAAAATCAATAAAAAATCAATTATCTGTGGTACTGCTGAGGGGCAGTTAGTATACTTACTTTACTCTAAAATTACTTCAATCGTAAATGGTTGAAAATTTTTCACAATTGATTATTTCCCTGTTTGACTTCTTACAACACAATAATGATGAATGTCGCTAGCTTAAAGTTGTAACGGTGTGCAGGGTACAGGAAGATGTCCATTTGATGGTCGTACCTACCTTGGAGTGGAAGTAGATTCAAGTTTAACATGTTTCAAATTTGACCAAATTTGTCGCAGAACTTGCGCGAAATTTATGTTGCCATTCACTAAAGCCCTGCTAAACCAAAAATCTCAACGTCACACAGCTTAGTTTTATTTTGTTGGTGACATCTGAGCGAAATTTAATTCTAATTTGTAAAAGTCAGGCGAGGATGACGTCTAAAATTGCTTCATTTGATGTCGAATAACTATGTAAGGTATTCTCAAAAGCACTGCTGGACAGGATGGGAAAGCAATTGAATGCACAAGGTGCTGAGTACCAAGGCTTAAGAATGAGGAGATCATGCCCAGCATAAATCTAGAATCAAACACAGAGAACATAGAACTTTGTAAGCAAGTTCGTAGAAATTTTTGTGAGTGATTCAGTAGATATAGCAAAACTGGTATAAATTTTGAAAGAGATGAATTTCGATAGAAATAAAGCATTTGTGAATCACTGTTAAAGCGGCGTTTACTCGGTGAGCGTCTTGAAATACATATGTAAACAAAAAAAAAACTGGATGTAAGAACAGGCAGGAGTAGAAGGCGTAATGATGACCGCAGTGGAAACGAAATGGAGATGGGTGGAAAGGTAGCAGATAGACCAAGTAATCTCTTTGCTCGATACCATGACCTAAGGAAAAATGGAAACGACGATGTAATGGAATGTCGTTAGGTGCCTTTAGTAAATATGCACGTGCAACGTAGATACCATAACAAAAGACCGCAGTTCATGGCGTAGTCTATTGAAGACTAAGATTAATCTTACCACTAAATGCCTTATTTGAAAATGACCTCCCAGTCCATCTGAAACGAAAACTGCCTGAGCGCACAGTACAACGAATTTTCGGAATATGGACGAACAAGTGCTTTTGAAGGAGACCGCGACGAGCCACAGCGTGGTGACTGGTTGCTGTCTACCTTGACAATCTGTTGCTAGCCAACATCTGTGGGTTTCATCAACATCCACCACGGATAACATGAACAATTACTTTGCAGAGTTACAATGATTAGGTGTACAAAGATTAGTATACGACGTAAGGAATGAGGCATGGTTACCTAAATAAATTCTGAATATGTCGACATTGATTCTATCATCGTTATTAAAAATATGTCACACCAAATTGTAGAGGAGGAAGTAAGTTTTCTATTAGATTAAGGAACGAGGTATGTGTGCCCTTCTTGATGGAACCTATCCAGAACTTGTTTCAAATTAATAATTTTCGGTAAGACACATTCTGAAACATCACGGGATCATCAGTTTAGTGTTGTAGGTAAGCGTATGTGTATGTGTATGGTGCGGGAGGGGGGGGGGTTTAAAATTGTAGAAGAAGACAAAGAGGTGAATACAGTAAGCAGATTCAGAAGGATGTAAGTTGTCGTAGTTATTCGGGAGGAAGAGGCATGCACGGGACACCGTTGTATGGAGAGCTGCATCAAACCAGTCTTCGGCTTGAAGACTACAACAGCAACAACAATTATTTCCTATATAATCTAACAAAAACGAGGGACAAGAGTTTCAACTACTTCACTTCAAAACAAGTTTACGTTCGGCCTCTGGCCTGCTTCGTCGCTCTCAGACTTTAGGTACTGTTTCTTTGCAGGATCATCAGTATCGTCAACACGTTTACTTCCAGGCATTAAGCTGAATGCTTGTTCCATCTTGAAATAATATTACTGAGTCTCTATCATTTTGGAACAACCATGGTTTCTTGTTCCTCACGGCATTCTTTTCTTCTGTCGTTCATTCCTAATCGGCTTGATGTTTGCAGCCCTTCATAGTTCTCAGAAATCTAGTTTACGTTGCCAGTATTTTACTCTAATTGCTCACTAGAAGAAACCAGGTTTCACACTTGTACAGTATATGTGTCACTGCCAAAACATTATTTTTGTTTCCTTTCGAACTCTGAAATTCTTAAGCCGTTCATTCCTAATCGGCTTGATGTGTGCAGCCTTTCATAGTTCTCAGAAATCTAGTTTCCGTTGCCTGTATTTTACTCTTATTGCTCACTAAGAGAAACCAGGTTTAAATCTTGTATAGTAGGTGTGTCACTGCCAAAACATTATACTTGTTTCCTTCAGAACTCCGTTCTTTAAGGTTCTGTTAATAGTGCCACATAATATCGAGAACGTGACGAAGCTTGTATCCTGTGCCTTTATTATACTGGTAACTTATTTAGTTTCCTAAACAATTAAAGCAACTTGTTATATTATTCTGTTATTGACGATATTTTTGGTCTTATTTGATCAAATACTTTAAGCATTATTATTTTCGTTTCATTAGTTGATATTTAGATATCCTCCAGCAGATGCAGCTTATATCTCTACATCTACATCCATACTCCGCAAGCCACCAGACGGTGTGTGGCGGAGGGTACCCTGAGTACCTCTATCGGTTCTCCCTACTATTCCAGTTTCGTATTGTTCGTGGAAAGAAGGATTGTCGGTATGCTTCTGTGTGGGCTCTAATCTCTCTGATTTTATCCTCATGGTCTCTTCGCGAGATATACGTAGGAGGGAGCAATATACTGCTTGACTCTTCGGTGAAGGTATGTTCTCGAAACTTTAACAAAAGCCCGTACCGAGCTACTGAGCGTCTCTCCTGCCGAGTCTTCCGCTGGAGTTTATCTATCATCTCCGTAACGCTTTCGCGATTACTAAATGATCCTGTAACAAAGCGCGCTGCTCTCCGTTGAATCCTCTCTATCTCTTCTATCAACGCTATCTGGTACGGATCCCACACTGCTGAGCAGTATTCAAGCAGTGGGCGAACAAGCGTACTGTAGCCTACTTCCTTTGTTTTCGGATTGCATTTCCTTAGGATTCTTCCAATGAATCTCAGTCTGGCATCTGATTTACCGACGATCAACTTTATATGATCATTCCATTTTAAATCACTCCTAATGCGTACTCCCAGATAATTTATGGAATTAACTGCTTCCAGTTGCTGACCTGCTATATTGTAGCTAAATGATAAGGGATCTTTCTTTCTATGTATTCGCAGCACATTACACTTGTCCACATTGAGATTCAATTGCCATTCCCTTCACCATGCGTCAATTCGCTGCACATCCTCCTGCATTTCAGTACAGTTTCCCATTGTTACAACCTCTCGAGACACCACAGCATCATCTGCAAAAAGCCTCAGTGAACTTCCGATGACATCCACAAGGTCGTTTATGTATATTGTGAATAGCAACGGTCCTATGACACTCCCCTGCGGCACACCTGAAATCACTCTTACTTCGGAAGACGTCTCTCCATTGAGAATGACATGCTGTGTTCTGTTATCCAGGAACTCTTCAATCCAGTCACACAATATACGGTGTATTGGAAGTAATTTTCATCGTCAAATACAATTAAAATAAATTACTAAACTAAACTAACTTCCGTCCGAACAGGCCATGGAGGCCCAACGGTACCGACCGGCCGCCGGGACATCCTCAGACCACATGCGTCACTGAATGCGGGTATGGAGGGGCATGTGGTCAGCACACCTCTCTCCCTGCCGTTGTCAGTTTTCGTGACCGGAGCCGCTACTTCTCAATCAAGTAGCTCCTCAGTTTGCAACACGAGGGCTGAGTGCATCTCGGTTTCCCACACCGCTGGACAGACCGGATGGACACCCATCCAAGTGCTAGCCCAGCCCGACAACGCTTAGCTTCGGTGGTCTGACGGAAAGCGGCGTTACCACTGCGGCAAGGCCGTTGGCTCAAAATAAATTACAGTATACAACAAATAAGATGCGCCTGCTGGGAGAAGAATAAAATCTGAAATCTGAATCAATAAAAGGACGGTAGTGGCATTTAAAGTTCGGTCGTAAAATAAGAAGAGAATTATTTCAGAGATTTGTACGGAAAAGAAACGAACATATGTACGGAATTGTTGACTGAATGAACCAGAGGACAAGGCTCAGATCCCTACACGGTGAAAGGTTTTCTTCCCCTACGGTCAACGGCCCCTTCCCTGTGATGCTCCGGCCGCTGTGACAGAGCGGTTCTAGGCGTCTCATTCCGGAACCGCGCTCCTGCTACTGACGCAGGTTCGAATCCTGCCTCGGGCATGGATGTGTGTGATGTCCTTAGGTTAGTTAGGTTTAAGTAGTTCTAAGTCTAAAGGACTGACGACCTCAGATGTTAAGTCCCATAGTGCATAGAGCCATTTGAACCATTTTTGAACCTTGTGATGCATGTCTAAAGTAGACCTGGTGAATGTAGCTTCCCCAAGCGACTGACTATCTGCCATCAACAGTGTCATAGTCTCTCACTCATTGAGACAGTGCTGAGATAAGTGGAACTTATACCAGAAAATTGGAGCGAAGTCTAGTGGTCACGTACTTTACACAGCTCCAGCTCATCTACCGTTGTTGTCCAAGTACTTCTAATGAAAAATTTCTACAGCTTCAGTAACAGGGATCCCTACCTCCGAGTAAAGTAGCTCCGCACAGGTAGAGATTAACAATCTCGGCTACGGAGGAAGGTATTGGTTCGCAACTGACTTCGATTTTTCCTTTGTCCGCTCAGTAGCTGTTGCGATAGGTGCTATTGCCATGATTTCTCCTGAGAAAAACATAAGTTTTCGGAGATTTCCATTCGTCACTTAAGGTAAGTGTTAGAATGGTTCCTTCACATGGTAACTGTCAACTTCTTTCCGTATCCTTTTATTATGCCGGCTTCTAGCTCACCCCTCATAGCGTCGTAGCCGACGCAATGTTCACCTTCCTTTTTATTTAAACATTCTGGACTTGTCGGTACTTCCTGTCGGCTGGAAATGAGAAATCATTTCCAAAGGCGGAAGAACCAGCTGATGGTCAACGGCTTAGGATGTGGAAGGCAACGGGAAACCACCACATTAAAAAAACTATAGTTACCCCAAGCATCAGCAGTGAACCATGTCAGTACCTTCTGTAAAATTTTCCGGAGATAAAATAGTCCCCCAATCGGATCTCCGGGTGGGGACTGCAACAGATACAGACAACGTGAAGGAAAAGCATCCCAAGTTTAACATAGCCACTTGGAATGTGAGAACACTGCTTCAGTGTAGCAAGTTAGAAAATGTAAAACTTGAAATGGAATGACTGGAAATCGATATTCTAGGCATATCGAAGATGAGATGGCCCCAACCAGGTGATTTCTGGTCTGGGGAATACAGAGTCATTCGCACCGGAACCGACCTAGATAGACTAGGAATGGGAGAAGATGGAATAATTTTGAGGAAAAACTATGGCTCACGTGTCAAGGGATATGTGCAATATTGCTCTCGAATAATACTAGTCAAACTGGAAACTAAACCCAAGGACACTGTGATAATACAAATACACATGCCAACATCCAAAGAAGAAGATGCAGTCATTGACGAAATATACGAAGAAATAAGTAATGCGATGAGAAATGTTAAGGGAGATGAAAACCTGATTGCCATGGGGGACTGGAACGCGATTGTGGGTGAAGAAGCGGAGGAAGGAACTATTGGCAAATATGGACTTGGAAGAAGAAATGAAAGAGGAGATCGACTTAAAGAGTTCTGCTCGAAGAACCAATTAGTTGTTGCAAACACACTTTCCCGACATCACAAACGAAGAAGATACACATGTAAGACCCCTGGACACCTGAGGAGACAACAGATTGATTACATTATAGTGAAAGCACGTTTTAGGAACCAGATAAAAGATTGCAGGAGTCCTCCATCTGCAGACATAGGGAGTGATCATAACCTGGTCCTGATGAAAAGTTGACTGAGAATCAAACGTTTGAAGAGGAAGCCAGTAAAACTTAAATGGGAACGAGAAAAACTGAAAACTGAGGGACAGGCAAAGCGCTATGCTCATGAAACAGACAGCCTAGCTAAGGATTTTCAACACGGTGGAGTAAATTAAGACTGCGATCAAATTGAATCTGGTATATACAAAGCAGCAGAAAAGATAGTTGAAAGAACTGAACGCAAAAACAAGTGGAAATGGATTACAGCAGATATTATTGAGGTTATAGAAAACAGGAGATTATACAAAAATGCAGCTGATGAACAAGGAAAAGCTGAATACAGAAGACTAAGGAATTTAGTTAATAGAGAGCTAGGAAACCAAAAGAAAATTTCTTTGAAGAAATGTGCAGAGAAGTGGAAGAAAATATGCAAAACGGAAGACCTGATTTAGCCTACAGAACAGCAAATCAATTTTTAACGAACGTAAAACACCACTCTAAGGCACAATAGAAAATAAAGAGGGGAACATGCTGTTTGGTGAAGACATGGTGAAGAGATGGAAAGAATACATAGAGGAGTTGTAAGCCGGGACACCTCTTTCGGAGGAAGTAATAGGAAGAGAAGAGCAAGTAGATGAAGATGACATGGGAGATGACTTCTGCTAGAAGAATTTGACAGAGCTCTAAAAGAAATACGGGACAACAATGCAACGGGTATTGATGACATCCCTGCAGAACTAATAAAGAAAGCTGGTGACAGCATGAAAATGATGCTGCTTAAACTTATTAGGTCCATCTGTAACACAGGAGAGATACCGGCAGACTTCGAGAAATGTATCACTGTTCCTATACCAAAGAAGGCAGCATCGACAAAATGCGAACAGTACTGAACTCTAAGCATAATATCACGTGCATCAAAAATTGTCATAAAAATAGTTCTGAAGAGAATTGAAGACAAGGTGGAGGATATGCTGAGTGAAGATCAGTTTGGTTTCAGAAGGGGACTGGGAACAAGAGAGGCGATTCTGGCACTGAGACTCTTTATTGAAAAGCAATTACAGAAAAATAAACCGACTTATATTGCCTTTGTAGAAATGGTAAAGGCATTTGATAACGTTATCTGGAAAGAGATGTTCAGAGTGCTGAGGAAAAGTGGAGTAAAGTACAAAGACATCCGTGTGATACTCAGTTTCTACAAGAATGAGGTGGCAGTGATTAGGTTCAAATGGTTCAAATGGCTCTGAGCACTATAGGACTTAACATCTGAGGTCATCGGTCCCCTAGAACTTAGAACTACTTAAACCTAAGTAACCTAAGGACATAACACACGTCCATGCCCGAGGTAGGATTCGAACCTGCGACCGCAGCGGTCGCGCGGTTCCAGACTGAAGCGCCTAGAACCGCTCGGCCACTCCGGCTGGCGCAGTGATTAAGAACTGTCACCATGAACAAGAAGTCAATATTAGAAAAGGGGTAAGGCAAGGATGTGCCCTCTCTCCTCTTATATTCAATGCGTACATCCAGGAACCCACAGACCAAGTTTGAGAAACAACTGAGGTGGGGATAAAAATTAATGGGCAGAAGATAGACATGCTACGTTATGCAGATGATATTGCTAAAGTCACAGAGAGAAAAGAAGATCTAGAGAAAGTCCTCAGAACAATGGAAAAAGTTCTATGCAATCAGTATGGAATGAGAATAAACAAGAAAAGACTAAAGTGGTGGTACGCAGTATTGGAGCAGAATATGAACCTCTGAGATTGAGAATTGGAAGAGAGGGGCTGGAAGTGATAAAGGAATTTACTGACCTGGGAAGCAAATTCACAAGAGATGGCAGAAGCCGGAAAGAAATTGCGACCAGAATACAAAAGGCCAAAATTGCATTTAATCGGAGAAGGAACTTACTCACGAGCAACAATATCAGTCTGAAAATAAGGAAACATATCATGAAAGGTTTCGTTTGGAGTGTGGCCCTATACGGATGTGAAACTTGGAAAATTGGAAGAGAAGAGAGAACACGGCTAGAGGACCTGGAGATGTGGTCCTATAAAAGGATGATAAAGATCAGCTGGAGAGACAAAGTAACAAATGAAGAGGTGCTTAGAAGAGTACAGGAAACCAGATCTCTGTGGAGGCACATCGAAACAAGAAGAGACTAGCTTGTAGGGCACATCCTACGACACAACAACATCATTGGAACAATAGCAGAAGGAGCTGTTGCGGAAGGAATCGGCGGGGGCGACCAAGGATATCATACCTACAACAGATCATGAATGACGTTGGATGTAACACATACGTGGAAATGGAGAGGAAGGCAGACAGAAGAGAGGAATGGCGCTCTGGTGCAACCCAACCTCAGCGTTGAACACTAGAAGGAAGAAGAAGACTGTCAGCTAGTGGTCGGACCATAACGCTCTGGCCAGATGAATACTTTGTACTCGATTATCACTACGTTAGAACAATACTTACTGTCCACCGTGGCCACCTCCCCCGTCAGCCGCTACCAGTAAGATAGTCGTGGCCACCAACAAAGCAAACAGTACCTGCAACATAAAAATTTAGTGGCATAACTTCTACAGTAGAACTATGATGAAAAATTAAGGCTGAGTTATTCTCCAGGAACGCATAAAACTTATCTATGTGTTAACAGTAAACACAAGAAATATTTCCAATGACGCATTGGATGCTGGAAGAGGCTAATATGCCGCTCTCGATGTACCATCTGAGCGCCAGGTTATGCAGCATCTTTGTATCGCATTGATATCAATGTGGCACCCACATTTGAAAGATATTTTATACCGGGTTTTCACAGTCAACCTAGTCTCTTCTTTTGTTTGACGTGAGACGAACAAACGTTGAGCATTTCAGACAGATGCACTTATGTACACTACGAGACACAGCCATGCTCTTATTCTGAGGGATTTGACAGAAAAGTTTAAAATAAAACCTCTACATGGTGTTAGAGATATAGGTGCAGACATTGCGATCGTTGGAACTTTAATAAGTACCCCCTGCATACCTAAATGGACTAAGCGTGTCGCCGGCCGAAGTGGCCGTGCGGTTAAAGGCGCTGCAGGCTGGAACCGCAAGACCGCTACGGTCGCAGGTTCGAATCCTGCCTCGGGCATGGATGTTTGTGATGTCCTTAGGTTAGTTAGGTTTAACTAGTTCTAAGTTCTAGGGGACTAATGACCTCAGCAGTTGAGTCCCATAGTGCTCAGAGCCATTTGAACCATTTTGAACTAAGCGTGTCAGTATAGACTCACCGTTTTGCGTTCACGCATCCACACTTCAACACCTGACCTGCTACCCAGGGATAAATAAGCGTTAATGGCTTACTCTTGCTATATATGCTTCGAGGAACTAACCTGCCTAAATACTTACTAATTCTAATAGCTATAGTTATTACAACAGTACCGTATTGACAACACTACGACAACAAAAGCATGGTTAACAAAAGTGTCAAAATTTAAAATGTTGTCCAGGTATAACTTATACTTATGCAATAACAATTTTTCACACTAAATGTAGAAACGGAAATTGTTCATGACTTATGCTAAATTACAAGCTGTCTCATCTAAGTTCGTATCTAACTATACCTACCAGACTATACTTAGAACTCATAAATTACTCTTAAGAGTAAGCTTTTGAAGCCCTATTCTGCAGTTATACTGTAAATGCCAGGCTGTTGTTATTTGTAGAATAGAAAGGTGTTTTCAGCTTTTTATATCGTTAGAAACTTCCAGCTCTTATAGACTCCTTGACAGGACATTAAACACTTTCATCCATTCCTTTCTGAACAGGTACGGAAACGCGGATAAGGATTACAGCTATAGTTCCATGCCATTTGTAAATGACTGTTTTGTTAAAATGGAATCATCTGAAATTTACAATCTCGAGATGGAAACACTGAAACTCCTGAACATATAGCCTTAATTATTTTGACGTTTGATCTTAGATTTCATTTTCCAAGTGATTCAGTTTTATGGGGATTACAATTACAAGTGAGACTGAATCGATATATTCTCTTGAAGTGTATTATCAGTCTTTACTGTTAAAGATATTAAAGGAAAAATTCTCGACTATCACTCCGGATGTTACGTGTAAAGTTACTCCACGTTTTGACGTTAAACCGAAATGTCATCATCAGATGAAGTGCTATAGTTTTGTCCGTTTCGGAAATACCCGTTTTCTCCACTCCTGGTCCATGGCACGGGTTAACAGTATCCTGCAACCATCGTCGGGTGAGCCCAGGTGCGTTGCCGCGTATTTCTCCTACCTGCTGAAGGATCCACATTGACGAGCAGTTGCGAATCTCTCGTTCAAACGAGTGTTTTCCAAGCAACATCTTTCGCGAATTATTCAGATTTCCGTAGTGTCCTTGCAATGCACCGCTCTCTGAAAACTGCTTTGCCTGCAACCAGTACTATGCAGTCATTCTATTTTAGGTTGATCCAGATGCATATTCCTAAAAATATGTTAAGTATACAAACCCATTCACTGTCGCTTACAAGTAATCGGACGGTAGTAGGTCTTCCATCTATTTATTAGTAGTACGTTACATTTATTAACGAAGGAAGTCAACTGCGGTTTACTGCATCAGGCTTCTAACTTCGTCAGATCTTCCTGCATTTTGCTGCAGTTTTTTAGCGTTGCAACTTTCCTACAGAAAACAGATATCCTCTTAGTTTTACCTGCGCTATCCAGCAGATTATGTATTCCCGTTAGGAATGATCTGTTACATTCTATCAGCTGTGAAGTCCTGAATCCTGTCAGAAAGCTCGCCCGCTATTCCCTAAGCTCGTCTACTTGTTTACTCAGTGACAAAGCGGAATTTTATGAATCAATTCTGGTAGTCAATGAATACGACATTAACCTGAGATCCTTTTCCTACAGGTGTCTGGATCTCATGCACTAAAGGTGACATTCATGACGCGCCACCTGAACAGTGACATCGTACGACATTAGATGACTGTATGACGTATGTACTACGCATTAATGCAGGAGCTAAAAACATGTTTCTTTTTTAGATTCCTTGAGACACACAAACTGACCGTCTCCGGACATCATACTTTACGTGCATTAATGATATAATGAAAAGTCAAAGCGATCATAAAAGCTGGACGTAAGTACTGTTGTATCATCATCCAATATTGTAAATAATTATACATAAGAGTAGAAATAAAGATTAACGACAACTTCTATTATTCGCAGGTAGCTAGAAAATGACACTGTAGCCTAAATATGGTTATCGCGAACCAATGAAGCTCTAAACACATCGCAACACTTTGAATCCCTTTACTTAGCATATTACATCGAACGGTGTATTTTCAATACTGTTGTGTTTTGTATCGAACGAGATATGTATGAAGCACAAATACGTATGCGAGGCAACTGATTTTGATTCTTTACGTGATGAAAATATGTTACATTGTCAGGAATTTACAGAAACGCTAAGAGTGTTTAAATGAATACGAAAACGTTCGTGAAGATAGTTTATAGCAAGTTAATATGGGAAATACTTGGGGAATCGTATATCAAAGCCTTTTTGACATTCAACGGTTATATCAAGTCAAAACAATAAGTAATGTTGACGCTGAAGTGTTGACAGAGAACATCTTTGGTCATCCACTACAGACATTATCTGATAGTGAAGGCTGACTCAAGTGCATTTTCTATTAAGTGATTACATTGCTCATGGGATTAAAAATTAAAACACTATGTCATTCAAGTTATAATTACTCTTTGCATCAGTGGGTGTGCTAAAGGAAGGCTGATTGTTCATAGCTACGACAGGTGGAGTTTACTTACTGAAAATCTACCGTTTATGAAAGGTTAAGACTATACTTTGCTCAAAAGTAAAACGTGATGTGATATAACGATTAAGCCAAACCCATGTTGAATGAAGGACTTATAATCGTAACTTCATTTTACGAGAACCTTGACTTTGCATTTGCAGATACTTAACATTACACAGAAACGTTGCAGAATTTGAATATCTTTGGTGAAAATTTTAACAGAGTCAATCCTTAAACGCCTCATGTTAAGCTGTTTAACTGAATACACATCTCTAATAATAAAGATACGACCGCCATAGCGGAAAGATTCTGCATTAATATACAGTGTGTTTCAAAAAGAATGACCCATTTTCAAATTCCATATTTATTGATGAAAACATAGTAGAAACACGGGATGAACGGCAAAATACTGGCCGGCCGGAGTGGTCGAGCGGTTCTAGGCGCTACAGTCTGTAACCGCGTAACCGCTACGGTCGCAGGTTCGAATCCTACCTCGGGCATGGATGAGTGTCATGTCCTTAGGTTAGTTAGGTTTAAGTAGTTCTAAGTTCTAGGGGATTGATGACCTCAGAAGTGAAGTCTCATAGTGCTGAGAGCCATTTTTTGCAAAATACTCACAAAATCCTTAGCTTTAGCTATTCTATTACAAATTCTGTAGGTACCCACCGGCAGCACAACGAACAACACCTAGACGATAACTGAAGTGGTGATAAACTTTGCACAACGTATTTGCTTTTTCATAAGTTGCGGCGGCTGATGTTCTATTCGTCACTTCTTCTCTGTCAGGAGGTAAAGGGGAGATGAACACACTTTCCTCCCCATATCCCCACAAGAATAAATGGCATGGGGTCATGTTTGGCGAACTCGGAGAGCAAGAACGCGGGCAGTATCTTGGGATCCCATCAGCCCTACCAGCGTTGAGCCGGAATGTCAGAGAAATTGACGTATGTTGTTGTGCCAGTGTGGTGGACCATCATTCTGTAGAAAATGGAGTCATCGGAGTCCTCCTGAAGTTGTGGAAAACACGATTCTGCAGCATTTGAAGATAGGTCAATGCTGGAATCTGCGATAATTAAGACACTTGCCGCCATATCATTAACTACGCTACTGTCGGAAAATAAAATTTCGAGCTGCTGCAACACAGCACGTAGGAAAGAGGGACGTAGATGGGCAGTTAAGATGGAACTGATGCCATGACAGGTAGATAACTCTAATTTGCAAAAGGCAGAAGAACAATGTGGACTAGTGTAACTGTTGGCTAGTAAAAGCTCCTGTTTGATAGCTAAACTTTTAACATTTTAGGTTAGGCTTAACCGTGACTGTTATAGACATTAAATGAAACAACAAGTTTACTGTTACCAGTCACCGTTTTATTTATTTCCACGACGCGTTTCAAAGGTTTAAACCTCCATCATCGGGTGGATTTACATTTGTTAAAAAAAAATGGCTCTGAGCACTATGCGACTTAACTTCTGAGGTCATCAGTCGCCTAGAACTTAGAACTAATTAAACCTAACTAACCTAAGGACATCACACACATCCATGCCCGAGGCAGGATTCGAACCTGCGACCGGAGCGGTCGCTCGGCTCCTGACTGTAGCGTCTAGAACCGCACGGCCACTCTGGCCGGCTACATTTGTTAGAATACCATTTTCGTTTGTGTTGTGTTACGCTTTTTTGGAGGAACTTCTGGCACTGCTCAGTGGAGAAACAAGACACTAGGCAGCGCCACAAGTTCCTCCAAAAAAGCGTAACAGAACACACACACAAATTTCATTTTAACTAATGTAAATCCACCCGATGATGGAGGTTTAAACCTTTGAAACGCGCCATGGAAATAAATTAAACGTCATATTAACAGAATATTCCGTCGGTTCTTGGTAGAACAACATTATAATAATAAATGAAAAGCACCAGTTTGCTTTTGTTCTACAATATTATTTTTATTGCTAACCAGTTTTCGGCTTACAAGGCCATCTTCAGGCATTTACTGAGTATTATCACCAAAGAAGTTAAATGTTAGCAGACAACATTGGAAGAGAAGTAACACATCTAGAGTGAACTAGAAACATACGGTGAGTAACATCTTTGCAATGAAATAGTAAAAACTGAACACTACATAAATAACAATGGAGTTGACAGGAAAACCTTTAGCACAAAATAAGAATAGCATGCCTACATAACAGTTTCTATTGATAAACAAAACTATTGAAAAAAGACAAAATTAGTACTAGGCAAGGCTGCATCAAGAGGTATGAAACATGGAGAGTAATACACAACCAATTAAATTGTTTTCTTTTTTAATTGGTTGTGTATTACTCTCCATGTTTCATACCTCTTGATGCAGCCTTGCCTAGTACTAATTTTGTCTTTTTTCAATAGTTTTGTTTATCAATAGAAACTGTTATGTAGGCATGCTATTCTTATTTTGTGCTAAAGGTTTTCCTGTCAACTCCATTGTTATTTATGTACTGTTCAGTTTTTACTATTTCATTGCAAAGATGTTACTCACCGTATGTTTCTAGTTCACTCTAGTTGTGTTACTTCTCTTCCAATGTTGTCTGCTAACATTTAACTTCTTTGGTGATAATACTCAGTAAATGCCTGAAGATGGCCTTGTAAGCCGAAAACCGGTTAGCAATAAAAATAATAATGTAGAACAAAATAAAACGTCATTTAATTGATAGCTAAAGTGTTAGTTAAAGCAACAGTGAGCGTTTTCGTGATAGTGAAACTCACCCTCGCAGCGGTGGACATCGCAGCAGGCACGGTAGATGCTGGTGGCTTCAGACTGACAAGTGGCACTCGGTTGTTGGCCTCCACCACGCATATATAGGGAATGGCGGTAGGCGGCGGGACACGGGCGGGATGAAGCGCTCACTGCCCGCCGTGTCACGGTGACCAGTTGTGTGGGAGGGGGGGGGAGGGCCGCACACAACAAACACAGCACAGTGGCCGCCTTCTGCGGGCGAAAGCCGCGGGCGGGAGAGAGCGGAGGAGAGAGAGACAGAGAGAGAAGGAGAGAGAGAAAGCGCCCTGCTGGAGCTGCCCGCTGGAGCGCAGAGGCGAAGCGCCGACCAGCCGGCGGCGAGGTCACGGTCAGTAGCGCCCGCTCTATGCACTTCGCTTACAGCTCGTAGATCCACCTCTAGCCGATAAAGCTGCGATACCACGAAGGCAGGATGCAGAATACGAGGCATGTTGAGGAAGTAAGTTTACTGTCACAGTAACGGCTTCGAGTTTTTGGTGTTTGGGGTTTGGCAACACTGAGTGGTAGAGACCCAGGGGGGGGGGTTCACTGACTGCATAGACCCTGACTACAGGGTGCATCACAAGAACGCGGTAGTACGTAAATCACGTTGTAGAATCCAGTTGTGTGAAAGAGGTTGATAAAAAGTTCCGCAAAGTGCGCACCACGTGATGGAATAACACCTAACGAATCAAAACGATTTACGACGACGGCGCTATGAACAGAACGACTGCGTAGGAATTTAGTGGAGGTCGAACAATTGTTCATGGCGAACAGATAACTGTAACACCTTCCATTTTGAAGTTAAAATCTTCTGGGTTATTAGGCGAGCCCTCTGCTGGGATCTTCCTCAGGATCCTCTCATGTCCACTACTGCTAGAACACTCTACATGTAAGTAGGCTGTTTAGGTTTTTATGTTAGTAACGCCACGTAGAGTTCTGTATGAAAATCACTGACTGTGCTGTGTGCAGTCTGTGGCTGGTTGGCATTGTTTGGAACAGTCGCTATTGTAGTGTTGGGCAGTTGGATGTGGACAGTGCATAGCGTTGCGCAGTTGGAGGTGAGCCGCCAGCAGTGGTGGATGTGGGGAGAGAGATGGCAGAATCTTGAGAGCGGACGATCTGGACGTGTGTCCATCAGAAAGAGTAAATTTGTAATATTGGGTATCCTGAACTGATGTATGTATGATGACTTTGGAACATTGTTAAGGTAAATACATTGTCTGTTCTCTATCAAAATCTTTCATTTGCTGACTGTGTCTATCAGTAGTTAGTGTCTTCAGTAGCTAGAATCTTTTATTTAGCTGGCAGTACTGGCACTCGCTGTATTGCAGTAGTTCGAGTAATGAAGATTTTTGTGATGTAAGTGATTCATGAAAGGTATAGGTTATTGTTAGTCAGGGCCATTCTTTTGTAGGGATTTTTGATAGACTGCGTTGCGCTAAAAATATTGTGTGGCAATTTAAGCAGACATTTACAATTTTTCTAGGGGGACGTTTCATATACTCTAGCAGTAGTGGACACCAGACGATCCTGAGGAAGATCCCAGTAGAGAGTTCGAAACGTCGATCATTTTAGTAAAAATATGACGCAGCTTAATAAACTCAGAAGATTTTAACTGAAGTGACAACGGCCACGAAAGCCTGCAGAATTAAACCTTACATTTTGACTGATTAGTTGGCGTCAAAAATCAAGGAAACTGTTCGCGAATACCGCCGATTGACAGTGGATGAAATTTTAGCGATGTTTAGACAACTTTCCAGAGCTCTCTTACCCAACAGACTCACAGAAACTTTGGGATAATGTAAACTGTGAAGAAGATGGGTCCAAAACAGCTGACAGAGTAGGGCAAGAAAAATCGTCAGTAGCTCCCGCGAGTTTCTTCAGCGACTTGAATTGGAATATTCTAATTTTTTGCTCTCTGTTATGACTGGAGATGAAATGTGGATGGCTCGTCACACGTCTGAGACGGAAGGACAATCGTCATATTGACGTCACACCAATTCCTCGTCTGCCAATAGATTCAAAACCACAACTTTTGGCAAAAAACCATTACTCAGCCTTTTATGACCGAAAAGCCATCATTTTGGATATTTTATACTCTACAAAAATCGAAGGAGCATTCCAAACAAAAGCAGGGTAGTGCTGACGAGTGAAGTGTGCTTGTTGCACGACAACACTTGTACACACAGAGCCTCAACCGCTGATAGACTCAATTGGTTGATTTGAACCATCCCCTTTTCCTCAGACTTGGCGCCTTCAGATTATCATTCTCTCAGCTTCCTCAAGGCACACTTTAATGGAATAAATTTTCAACCACCGAGCAGGTGCAGAAAGATGTTCAGAAGTGAGCTGGCAGGAGAGCTATTCGAGGGTGACATAAAGAAGCTTGCGCCACGGCTCACCACATTCATTGAATGGAATGGAGATTACGTGGAAAAACAGTCAATAAGTGTATCAATAGTGTCCTGCAACTTTTTTCCGGTAACCGTTCTATAAAAAATGTAAAAATCTAGTACAGTTACTTCCTGAAGGTGGCTCGTACGTTAAATTGAAATACTTAGATATGGAACTTATTTTGCATTTTTGAAGGTTAACAGTTGTTATTGTTGCGGTCTTCAGTCCAAAAACCGGTTTGATGCAGTATTCCACCCTACTCCATCGTGTGCAAGCCTCTTCCTCTCCTAATGAATATTGCAAGCCACATTTAAATGAATCTGTTTAATATGTTCATCCGTTGGTCTCACTCTATAGATTTTACCCACCCCCCTCCTTCCTCCCTCCCTTCCCACCAATACAAAAGTGACATGCCTCAGAACGCCCAGCTCTTTGATTACATGACGTGATAAGTGCTTTTGACAAGGTATTTCAAATTGATTCCGTATTTCTAGATTTACAGAAAGCTTCTAGTAGTATATCTCATACGCGGCTTCCAATCAAATTGCGTGCTTATAGAATACCGTCTCAGTAATGCGACTTGATTCGTGATTTCCTGGCAGAGAGGCAGTAACTGACTGAAGTCATCGAATAAAACAGAGCCGATTTTTGGCGCTCCCCAAGGTAGAGTTTCAGGCCCTCTGCTGTTCCTTATCTATATAAACGACTTGGGAGGCAATCTGAGCAGCAGTCTTATGTTGTTGGCGGATGGTGCTGCCGTTTGCAATTGCACCTAAATAATGAAAAGTGTGAGGTCATCCACATGAATGCCAAAAGGAATCTCATAAACTTTCGTTACACGATAAATCAGTCAAATCTAATGCCGTATTTTCAACTAAATACCTAGAAATTACAATTACAAAGAACTTAAACTGGAAATAATAAGTATGAAAATGTTGTGGGGAAGGCAAACCAGATACTGCGTTTTATTAGCAGGACACTTAGAAGATGCGCCTGATCCACTAAAGAGACTGTCTACACTACGCTTACTTGATCTTTTTCCTAGTAATGTTGCGCGATGTGGTATCCTTACCAGATAGAATTAACGGAGTTAATCGAGAAAGTTCAAAGAAGGGCAACACGTTTTGTATTATCGAGATACAGGGGACAGAGTGTCATGGACATGATGCGGGGTTTGGAACGGACATCAGTGAAACATGGCGTTTCTCGTTGCGGCGAGATCTTCTCATGGTATTTCCATCACCAACTTTCTTCTCCGAATGCGCAAATATTTTGATGACGGCGACATACACAGTCAGAAACGATCATCTTAATGAAATAAGGGAAATCAGAGCTCGCATGGAAAGATATAGGTGTTCGTTTCTTCCGCGCGCTGTTCAAGAGTGGGATACTAGAAAATTACTGTGAAGGTGATTCGATGAACCCTGTGCCAGGCACTTAAGTGTGATTTGTTTTATTTTTTTATTTTATTTACACGTCAAGTAGGACCAAACTGAGGAGCAAATCTCCAAGGTCATGGAACGTGACAGTACATGAAATTACAACATTAAAATTATAACAGACAAAAATTAAATGTATATGAACCCACAAATAAGTCAGTCCATAAGTTTAAGTAAACGCAATCAACAATACAACAAAAATCAGTTTAATTTTTCAAGAAACTTCTCGACAGAATAGAAGGAGTTACCTTTGAGGAAACTCTTCAGTTTCGATTTGAAAGCGCGTGGATTACTGCTAAGATTTTAGAATTCGAGTGGCAGCTTATTGAAAATGGATGCAGCAGTATACTGTACACCTTTGTGCACAAGAGTTAAGGTAGTCCGATCGAAATGCAGGTTTGATTTCTGCCGAGTATTAACTAAGTGAGAGCTGCTCATTATTCGGAATAAGTTCATACTGTTAACAAGAAATGACAGTAAGGAATGTATATATTGATAGGCCAATATCAAAATACCCAGACTCTTGAACACGGGTCGGCAAGGGGTTCGTGAACTTACACATTATTGCCCCAACCGCCCGTTTATCAGCCAAAAATATCCTATTAGAATGGGCAGAGTTACCCCAAAATATAATACCATTCGTCATAAGTGAATGAAAATAAGCAAAGTAGACTAATTTTGGTGACGACCGATCGCCCACTTCAGATACCATTAGAATAGTAAAAATAGCTACATTAAGTCTTTGAACAAGGTCCTGACGGTGGACTTTCCACGACAGTTTACTGTCTATCTAAACACCTAGAAATCTGAACTGTTTAGTTTCATTTATAATATTCCCATTCTCTGTCCGCAGTTCGTGGTCTCGCGGTAGCGTTCTCGCTTTCCGCACGGGGTTCCTGGTTCGATTCCCGGCAGGGTCAGGGATTTTCACCTGCCCTGAGATGACTGGATGTTGTTGTGTCATCTTCAGCATCATCATTCATCCCCATTACGGTCTGAGGAAGGCAATGGCAAACCACCTCCACTAGGACCTTGCCTAGTACGGCGATGCGGGTCACCCGCATAGTTCCTCTACGCTCTGTCAAGGAGTATGGCACTTCATCATCATCATTCCCATTCTGTGAATTAAAACGTCAGGTTTTGTTGAATTGTGAGTTAGAGTATCCATGTAGATGTAGACGTAAATGTGTCTTCTCAACCGACCCTTCTTTCAGTGACGTTGTGCCATAATTTTCTCTTCTTCCCAATTAGATTTCATACCTCCTCATTGATTACGCAACCCGTCCATCTGATTTTCAACATTCTGTTTTAGCAGCACTTATCAGTAGCTTCTATTCTCTTCTAGTTTGAACTGTTTATCGTCCAAGTTTCACTTCAGTCCAGGGCTACACAACAAACACCTGCAGCAAAGACTTCCTAGGACTTAAATTTATATTCCGTGGTAGCAAGTCCCTCCTTTTCAGAATTGCTTTCCTTGCTATTGCCAGTCTGATTTCGTATCCTTTCTCCTTGGGGGATCATCGGTTACCTTACTGCACGGATGCCAAAACTCGTGTATCATTTTACGTGTATCATTTCCTAATCTAACACCCGCAGCAGCTCCTGATTTAATTCGACCATAGTACATTCCATTAGTCTTAATTTACGTTTTTTGATACTTTAACGTAATTTCAACATGTGGAATTAGGATACTGAGCGTAGGCGATCTCGTCTGACTGTAAAAAACTTAACTGAAGGTACTTTTGTGAGTGATCTGTCCTTAGAATTTCATTAGTTGCAGTCGAAACACTTTAAGTTTAGTCTTGCGCTAAGGGAACTTTCAGCATTTTTCCGTGATTAACCTGCAAGTTTACATGAAAATGAGAAAATTTTTCGTTTTATGTGAGCTCTCACTAAAAGGTTTGTTATTTCAGTGACAAAATGGTTCAAATGGCTCTGAGCACTATGGGACTTAACATCTGTGGTCATCAGTCCCCTAGAACATAGAACTACTTAAACCTATGGACATCACACACATCCATGCCCGAGGCAGGATTCGAACCTGCGACCGTAGCGGTCGCGCGATTCCGGACTGAGCGCCTAGAACCGCGAGACCACCACGGCCGGCATTTCAGTGACAAAGAATAAGTGTTAATTTAATGGAAATAAACCAAGTTTTGTTAAAATCTAAACCCTGTTAGTAGTGAGCGTTGTTCTCACCGTAGATTCCACCTGCATTTTATAAACTTTGTGACTAGCTGTCTTAGGGTTAGTGTGAGAGATGCGCTGGTTGCCCCTACACTGTTGCGTGGCCAACACTTAAAAATCTAACCAATGCATTTGGAGCCCCTATAAACAGTGAGTTTGTCATTTACAGTTTATTCTGAATGCAGTCGTACATGTGGGCTCAAGACCTACGGAAAGAACAATTAAATTGTGAAAACAAGTTTTTTCATCAGTTATCCGTGCAGTCGCTTATGGTTGGTCATGTACGAGAGCATTGCAATTTTTTATTCGTCAAGTTGCAGAGTGTGAGCACAGGAGTAGGTTTTCACCCCTCCCTTCTAACTGGTTCCTCGGACGAAATGTCCTCTGAATCAAAGAAATCCTTACTCTATCGATGTACCTGAAGCAGGAAAATTTTTGGAGCGGAACCGTCCCTGTATTACTATGTTTTCTCTGTGACGTTGGTTGGGAATGTGGCGTAAGTTTTCATTGCTCGTAAACTCTCTGCGCGATCAAGTACTTGGCTGGTGACTGGGGCGGAGAGAAGATGTGTTTCGGATGCCGCTGTCATGGCTGCCGTTTCATTAATGGTAGACATAAAGTATCGCACAATGTACGTTACACAGGACTGACAGAAGGCGCTCAAGCGAGCTAACTTAGTGGCGTCCATACCCAAAGTGGATGGTCTGAGCACTGCGATAACAAGTCTGTAGGTAACAGGTGCGACGCAGGAGATGAAACGCGGAACTACTTGTAAAGCTACGCATGTTTACAGCTCACTCTGTTGTTGGAAGTTTCCAGAAACTAGGAGAGGCTGTAAGGGAAAGGAGAAGCTACGTGAGAGGACACCCTGCGAGCACGGAATTAGTTGCCGCAGGCATGCTATAAACAAGTGATGAGCGGCCGTCGGGTAGGCATCACAGAAGCAGAGCAGTCATCGGTGGATGGCGTACCCACATGTGAGGAATGCAGCAGCCAAGTCTGTGAGATGTATTTACTCTTTTAAGTAAGCAGAATGAGTCATGGAACAGCACTACCCTGTGGTGGCCAGACACCAGCACTGTCAGAGTAATCGGAACACTTTACTACAACGCGACATTCTAGTAAAGGAGCTAAGCCAGCGAGCCATAAATGTGAAGTCACTGTAAGACACCTTCCCCAATAAGGTATTGATGCGAAATAAAATCTTTAACTCTTTAAACATTTATTGAGGGTATGTTACTTCCGTCTTTGCAACTACAGAAAATACGTGTTTTGTCACCAAGTGGGTTTTCTTTTATTGAAATGAAACGTCATAAGCGGTTTGTAATGAAAGATATCTGTAATTTGACTTGCTTCTCATATCAAAAACAGTTCGTTAGATGATGTTGATTTTTGCTTGCAGTATTTCGTGTCTGGTTTTTCGTTCGCATCAGGAAAAGCCGTCTGCTTGCACTTTTTCGTGCTCATTTCTTCGTTTGATCGTGACGATTCTGGCTTGCTGAACTACGCAATATTATGTTAAACACAACATAGTATAGTACAATAACTATATATTGTCTCCTTCTGACTAAATACATATGGTGCGTTTTGTGTAGTGTTGCCAATAACTTTTCTTTGCAGTTTGTCATTTGTCTGTCATTCCATTTAATTAAGTTACTATGTATTTATTTAATGTGTAAGGGAAACGAAGTACCGACGAGATGAAAATCTACATGAGTTTACGTGTTTAGATGTGGAGATAGGGGGACGGGAGAGGAATCTATGAGTGAATAATAACTGCAAAGTAGCGGGATGGAGAGTGAGTTGAAGGCAAAGGGTGAGGAACAAGATTGGAAATGAATCGGGGCAGGTAGAGGGAGGTAACCTGAGACAGAGAGCGAAGGGCGCAGAAAGGGAGAAGTCTTTCTCCTATGTGATTTTCAATTCTTTTGTATAGAGTTTGATTTCTAACGCACTTGGTCTTTGAGTAACTGTTTATTGTGTGTTAATGCTTTATGTATACGGAAGCTTTATGATTTTCATATCCTTTTCTATAATGCTTGGTCTGTGTTATTCCTGTTTAAGGTGATCTGCAAATGTTGAGTGGTTTGTACCGTATTTCCACGCATTCACGTGCTCTTTCTCCCTGGTGTCAAATGTCCTGCAAGTCATCCCTATGTAGGTATTTTAACAACCGCTGCTACTGAGCTTGTAGATACAAGATTGTTGGTATCTGTCTGGTTTTGATTCTTGTTTAGGGATGTGTTTTTGTATTGGTTTATTTGTTTTGTATGAAAAGTTCATACCCTGTTTTTGACTATATTACCAATTTTCTTCGTGAATTTGTTTGTTGTGACTGTACTGCTTGTATGTGTTCATGTGATTTGGTTTCTCTGTTTTATTTGTGTCTTTATTTTTGTGTAAATTTTATCTGCTAGTGTTTTCTCGTATGCACTTTTACTGCTATCTATTTTCTAATTGCTAGCACTTTTTGATGATTAGAAGTGTTTAGGAGAATCTTACTGAGTCGGTAATTTCGGAGAACATTTCTCGTGGAGAAAGAGCCCTCAGGGATATAATTTCATCTTTACTGTTTTGTGTATGATGAATTTGAAATGTTATACTATAATTAGACATACTTCTACATCCATTCAACGTTCACATTTCAGTATGAGGGTGTGAGGATGGTCAAATACTGTCCGAAAACGGTTATTATACAGATGGTTTAACATGTATGATTGCAACTTGTTTATGATTCTGTGCGTGGTTTGAAGTTGCATTTATTATTATCTGTTTGTGTTACAGGTGGGTATGTGTTTGTATTTTATTGTGGCTATATCTACAAAGTACAATGTTTTGATGGTCTTTTTATGTCGTAAATTTTATTTTCTTGCGTGTAGTATTTATGCACGGTAAATTATGGGGCTCTGTCTTCAAATAAGGGATTGAAATCTGTGCGACTGATACTTTAGTCAACAGGGACAAGGGCTTCTTACTTGAACACGGCGTGGGAACCAATAATAAGGTCTATCATAGCAGAACGTGACATCCGCATGCGAGATGTGGCAGGGACAGCGAGTGGTAGGCAACTGAACCTTTCCGCCCCCTCCCCTCCCCCCCCCCCCCCATACCCACGACAGCCACACCCACATCATTTCACCAGCACCACCTGATGATGACGGAATAGTTATTCGCCAAAACATCGTGGACCTCCGATTACTGGAGCCACCACTACACACAAGAGAACCATGGAAGCATCAATATTACACATTCAGCAACAAAATTCAGTGTTGATCGATTCGGGAAATAGTCAGGTGGGAAACATGTGTCCAACGATACAAAACTACGTCCATGTTTCCATTTGAACTCAGAATTTTCAAAATTAAATTTTTGTTTTTACATAAGTAATGCGTCACGGCTGTTAAAGTTTCAAGCCCAGCAACTTTGTCTACTTTAGGTCCACGTACTAGATAAACGGTGGCCCAGCCATTACCGTGCTGATTGGCATCATTGTTGCTTAGGGTAAAGTTAAGAGCTCCACCACAGAACACTGATGGACCATGCTGGATAACTTGTGCGCCTACCAGGGGGCTCTGTCATGCAACATTTTCGGCTATATAAGAAATGATTTTGTCGGGAAGGCGTCAGTCTTTGTGCAGTCGCTCGAAGAACAGCATTGGACAGCTCACACAGAAGATGCCACGATATTATAGGAGGAGAAGGAGTACCCCCCCCCCCCCCTTACGGTCTATAAAGCCATAGACAATATTGTTGTTATTCAATTATCAGAACATAAAATATCAGTATTCGCATGAAAACTGAAAAAATGAACTCGGTGAACGACAAGTAACTTACTAGATACAGCTGAGTAAAACTGAGACACATGCCACGGCTAACACAAGAAGCCATGGAAGCGGGTCAGACCGGAACCGCATGGGCGCGATTACGCCAAGGACTGCCTGCTGATACAACAAGAACTGCCGCTTTGACGGCAGACATTTGCCTCGTCACCGTGCCAGCTGAGGGACAGAGCTGACGTATCACTGAAACAAAAGGAAAGCAGAGCGGCTGCAGCACTGGTGGCCTAATTGCTTCACATCCAAACCGTGGTTTGCCGTGGCTTTTCTGATACCGATGGGTCAATGAGTCACTACCTCTGGACTCATCCACTGCTGGCTGCAACAGTACAGCTTGCACCTAGTCCGTTGCTGTGGACTAAGAGCCCTTCAACTGGAGGCCAGCTGAGAGCCCTCTGCAGCTGCCGCTGACCTTCTGCGTGGGTGGTCTACAGCTCGAGCTCGGGTCAGTGCAATGATTCAACTGCTATCACCCTTTCAGCAAATTCCTTGCTGCCCGCCTCTTTATGTAGACAGCCGTGAGTCACGCATTCACTCTTTGCGCCCCTGCCCGGCCCATCCTATGCTGACAGCAAGTTTCTGGTCTGCACTGCAAGTCACTACCCACGCCTGCTGTTAGCATGCTTGCAGACACGCTGCCGTAATCAACCACGGGCCGCCCAGTTTTGCTAGCTGTGAGGGCGCCCACTGAAGACTGCGCCTGATCGCTGCCCATTCATACGTAGCTTATGTCCTGGTGGCGTAGATTAATCCGAATATTATCGCAATTGTTCCAGCTGATAAAATGTAAATGAATTTTTTAACAATGATGTTTTTACGACGACACGTCGCACGACTGACAGACACTTACTTATCGAGTAGCAAACACTTGTGAGAAGCGACACTTGTGAGAAATCCGGAATACTGAGGGACCGGCACAGGGTGTGTCGCAAATGCTGCGCCACTACCAGCTCGGCCACTACCTGCTGCCGCTAGGTGTGACTGAGCGCTCGGCTTGTGCCGCCCCGGGCAGCTGCCGAGTGACCTTCACACTCCTCCAGTGCAGCCAGGGTACATTAGTTCAGAATTTGTTTGGGCAAGGAAGAGTGGCCTTAGTCAAAATAGAAATCGGAGCTGATTTTGCCCACACGATGTCAACCATTAGTTGCAGCACAGTTATGCTTAAGACCTTTATTGGAATTTTTGTTCTGATTAATCTTACACAGGGCGAAGCTTTCGGTCAACCTCATACTTAGCGATGTATTTTACAGAAACTATATAAACCGAAAATGTTTTCCATCTTTCAACCCCTCACCCAAAATTTGGTATGATAGCAGTGGAAAACTTTTACCATATATTAAGAGGAGCCAACTAAAGAATTTGGTTCTCGGTAGAAACTTTTTTCTTTAATTATTTCGAAATAAACCTCAAATTTCCCGCACCACGCAGGGATGTGTACTGAGGTCTAATGTGAGTCCTGCTAGCAATTAGCGTTAAGGAATGCAATTTATGTATTGAAACAAGATGTATTCATCGTCCACTCAAACAGACATTGGTTCTAAAATTCTGTACACAACAATGCTGATTGCGATTGTTAGAAAAGTTACGACTTTCCAGACTTCATTTGCAAGAGGCATTTAGCTGACTTTGCATCGTTTCCAGGGAACACCACGAGGAGGTAGTCTCTCTTCGTTTCCCATTATATTTATTTCCAATATTTACATGATGATTATTTATTTACAATTTTTACAATACAGCAATCGAGTGTTGCTGTAGCTTCAGCCATTTCCTTTTCATTGTAATTTCTGTGCATAGGACACGCAAGTAAGAAATGATTTTATATTGCCGTCAACTTGGAGTCTTGTAAGGGCCTTAGAAACTATCTCATCTGTCTTAATTGCGGACTTCTTTCTTCTTTTCCCACCTAGATTTAAAACTAGTCGTTCGTGATATTCTCGTCCTCTCTGAGAATTTTTACTACAGAGTAAAAATTTGGATCAACCTTCGAAAATAATGCATTTATCCTCCTACTCCATCCTTCTGAAACATAGTTTGTGCGGTGACGCCTTCCTGCGCTGTTCCATATATCCCTTAACATGTCTTCATTATCCAGCCATTGTTCAACAAAACAGTAGTAAAAATGTTGCAGTTTTTCATTATCTCGCGTGCTCTCCTGAATGCGTAGCCGCCCATCGTCTAACATGTCCAGGGGAATGTGAGCCAAAGTGGAACACAATCTTATGTGAAAAACGAATTTCTTCGTTTTCCTTGTAGGCAGCAACAAGGCCGAAATTGCGCACTTGCCTCCACAAGCACTGATTGAAATGGTAGTTGCAACCATTAATCTTAGCATCAGGAAACAAATGTGTTACTGATTGGATGATTGCAGCTTGAAAATCCAATATGATAGCTGTAGGATTCCATCCGGTTACGTTGCTCGTAACAGCTGTGAAAAAGCGATCGTACGTTTCTCGCTTTTTATTGGGTAGCAAGGCGTACACGGTTGGAACTGTGTTTGTTTCCTCCTCAGAACTAGAAATATCGGCATGAACAATAAATAACTGTCCAAACTGCTTGCTGGAGCTTTTGAACGTTCCATCGACAAAGAATGAATTGCAATCTGTTAAACAGGATCTTCCTCTTTCGCTGGCGAACACCAACATCCTATCATTTGGTCCTCTGTCGTCATCTGCAAGTAAAAGTTTGCTCCCATCATTCATTAGCAAATAATGTTCTTGCAGATATATTCCTGCAGCATCGGTCGGATCTTGTGTAGATCCCATGCTTTTTTGTCTGATGTGTTGCAGCGATCGTTTTGCACTCCTGTGTGACGGCAGTGATGTGACGATGTCGTATCCTTGATTGAACAGCGGCCCTACTTCTTAGGCTTAAACAGAGGAAACTGAAGTGTCCGTTTCTTTTGCACGCCTTTTGGCGTTTGCCACGTGGTTTCGCACTTCATTAGCCGCGACGTCCGAAATACATGTGTGGAAACCTTCGCCTAAAACTAAGTTGTTTCTGGTGGATAGTCTTCCTTTGTAGTTCTTGTTTACGTTTACGCACAGCCAATAACTTATATCTTCATTGTTGGTATATTCCACTATACAGCGTGAGTCACCTAACATTACCGCTGGATATATTTCGTAAACCACCTCAAATACTGACGAACCGATTCCATAGACCGAACGTGAGGAGAGGGGCTAGTGTAGTTGGTTAATACGAACCATAAAAAAATGCACGGAAGTATGTTTTTTAACACAAACCTACGTTTTTTTAAATGGAACCCCGTTAGTTTTGTTAGCTCATCTGAACATTTAACAAATACGTAATCAGTGCCGTTTGTTGCATTGTAAAATGTTAATTACATCCGGAGATATTGTAACCTAAAGTTGACGGCTTGAGTACCACTCCCCCGCTGTTCGATCGTGTGTATCGGAGAGCACCGGATTACGTAGGGATCCAAAGGGAACGGTGATGGACCTTAGGAACAGAAGAGACTGGAACAGCACATTACGTCCACATGCTAACACTTTTTTATTGGTCTTTTTCACTGACGCACATGTACATTACCATGAGTGGTGAGGAACACGTTCGAGGGGCGTTTCATAGGACGTGGAGGACGCATAAATTGGCCAGCCCGTTCTCCTGATCTTACACCTCTGGACTTCTTTCTGTGGGGTACGTTAAAGGAGAATGTGTACCGTGATGTGCCTACAACCCCAGAGGATATGAAACAACGTGTTGTGGCAGCCTGCGGCGACATTACACCAGATGTACTGCGGCGTGTACGACATTCATTACGCAAGAGATTGCAATTGTGTGCAGCAAATGATGGCCACCACATTCAACATCTATTGGCCTGACATGTCGGGACACACACTATTCCACTCCGTAATTGAAAACGGAAACCACGTGTGTACGTGTACCTCACCCCTCATGGTAATGTACGTGCGCGTCAGTGAAAAAGACCAATAAAAAGGTGTTAGCATGTGGACATAATGTGTTGTTCCAGTCTCTTCTGTACCTAAGGTCCATCACCGTTCCCTTTGGATCCCTACGTAATCCGGTGCTCTCCGATACACACGATCGAACAGCGGAGGAGTGGTACTCAAGCGTCAACTTTAGGTTACAATATCTCCGGATGTAATTAACATTTTACAATGCAACAAACGGCACTGATTACGTATTTGTTAAATGTTCAGATGAGCTAACAAAACTAACGGGGTTCCATTTAAAAAAAACGTAGGTTTGTGTTAAAAAACATACTTCCGTGAATTTTTTTTATGCTTTGTATTAACCAATTACACTAGCCCCTCTCCTCACGTTCGGTCTGTGGAATCGGTTCGTCAGTATATGATGTAGTTTACGAAATATATCCAGCGATAACGTTACGTGACTCACCCTGTATACTGGTATCCGTTATAAATCACTAGAGGCTTCCCTTTCGTTGTCGTGGTGAATTCCATCTTTACAACAGCAGTACTGAACAGCAGTGCGCTACATGTTTGGTGTCCACAGCAGAAATGAACTGCGCTGCGCCACCTGTTTGGTTTCCCTGTAGACTTCCCGCTACCTGTTCGGCCGGGTCTCTTCACAAATGTCGCTCCTCAGAAGTGTCCCAGCCCCCCCCCCCCCTATCGTCCTGCTTCCAACCTGCCCATTAAGTGCACTACCCGTCTCCGCCGACCACCGTAGATGCGTACCACCCTCAACATTTTAAATATTGCATACAAACGTTTAGCATTAAAATTAAATAAAGACAGCTTTGAAGTATCAAATACGAACACTTTTTTAATGATCTATGGAGTTTTGCTGGTCCATACATGACCAACTAACTATTAATTAAGTCAAATCACCAGACTTACTGAGAAGTGCAATAATGTTTCCAAACAATGTCTATGAAGTCTTATGTGACAGTCATGTAAGACTTTCTTGGAACTGATAACATGGTGATATGATTTGATTTGATTTTCAAGAAACAGACACAGTGTACTAACCACAAACAAATACGACCCATTTTATCGCTTTGTAATGTCCCCACAGAAAATACTCTCTATCACGCACAAATTAATCATTTTCAATTAAACCATTCACATTCATTCACTTTGGAAAAGTTATCAGATCTGATTTTCTCGTAATATATGCGGCGACAGCTCGACGACGCCAAAGTAATTTCTAGTGCGTTTAGTCTTTCAAATAACAGAGATGCATATATGCATTTTCCATGGTTGTTAGAGTGGTAACTAGGACAGCTTCTGGAGTATCTGTTGAGGGATTGACGTGTTTCTGAGAGATACATATTCTGCTTTTCCTCTCGCTAAAGCGAGCCAATTAACATTTGTGCCGCTAGCGGTTTGTTTGAAGAGAAAGAGACTGTAAACGGAAAACAATTAAGGCGTGGAATCACCGGAGATCTGGACATGTAATTGAGATGGATTTAATACACAATTTCCTCGATAAATAAGGTTTGTGACATTTTTTTCACTGAGTCTGTGTTAAATCGTCCAAAAAGGCTTCGTACACATCTGGAATTCGCAATCTTTCGCAAAAGTAACAAATTGTCCAAACGATTGATTCTTCCGACTGACTGCAGTGTTTAACAGTAATAATAAATGTAAAGATCTCTTACAGCAAGCCAGCCGCTCATTACCAAGACGAAGGACTCCACCAAAGATCCTATTTGGCTGATTTCACGTAATGAAATATTATATTACAAACTGTACATAGATAAAGGAGAGAAAGAGAGAGAGAGCGAATGAAAATACAGATAATACTAATAATCCTCCATTAGTCTAATTTTTCGCCTGTCTTATCACGCATCAGCCAAGAACGGGGAGGGCCTTACTTTACTGTATAGATTTATGTGTGAATGTGAAGGGATCTTAAAGGCAACAGATACACGTCTATGCAAATAAGACGTTACACAGAGATAGCGGCTAGCTGAATTCATCATCTATTCTTAGATAAAGAGACGGCAACTTTTTATCTGAAAATTTAAAAAAGGTTAAAGCTTACGTCCGGCTGTGTACCCCTCTTATTTTCCGTAGTAATTTTGTCAAAGTTCTGAAAATTTCTTTTAATATGACTTCTTTTTTCTTTCTTTTTTCTTGTGCGTTTCTCCCACATCGGCACAGGGAAAGCATTGTTATTAACAGACTTCGTGTGGCTAATTTAAGAGGAGGTTGGATGTCCTGCCTGTCTCCACTGCAGTACACCCTCCATCCCGGACGGCATGTGTGTACCCTAGCTTCCTGTATTTAGTACCATGTATTTAATAGTGCAGAAATGTTTTCTAAATATTTCCCAATCACGTAACAGAGGTGGAGCTTTGATTACGGTATTCACCTAATCAGACGTCAGAAAACCGCCTAAAAGCCACATCTGAAATGGCAAGCGCGCCACCCCTCGTTGTTAATTCGACGAGTCTGTTCGATCAGGAGCTGGCGCATCTTTTGTCCCGGAAACGGTGGTTTAGCTCGCACGGATGCCCAGACCAGTTACTTCTTAGACGACTAGACAGATACCAGACAGGCGCACAAGGCTCAAAAGTGTGTATTAACCGTATTTTAGTTAGACATATGTGCTCCACCAACGACGAATGGCTTAAGGGAGAAATCTGAAATTCCATGCTTTAGGCGCCTTGCTCTCATTCCCACATAAAAGCTTACGGTTGCCTTGACGAACCTCAGTCAGGGTAGTAAGAAGAGGATTTGGGTCGTACTAGTTCCGAAAGGGAAATCGCAAGGAACACACAAAGGCTGCAGCTTCACCTACTAGCCCCGTAGGGCCACTGAGAACCGACCTACCGCCATGTCATCGTCGTCATTTTCTTGCGTTTCGAGGGACATGGGGACGGCACATTGCTCTCTCAGCCGTTACCGCCTTCCCACACTTTGGAAACACTCCTTCTCACACAAGCAGCTCCTCAGGTGTCAGGACAACCCTGAGAGAACCCGCTCCAGGGTCCCACCAAGGAAAATCACCGTCAGTAATGCGAATCGATCCCGGGTCCTCAGCAGAGCAGTTAGGTTGTTCGCGACTTACAAGGAGAAGGCCTGAGACACGGCCAACCGGTTCGGCTCATATTTGGTGGGTTGGCTGTGTACAACCTGAAATGGGTCTCCAAGGTATTTTATATGTATTTTCTTCCGCATCCAAATTGGTAGAATAGATGGGTTATTAAGGTAATCAATAAGGAATGACAAGAAAGTAGGCAAAAAGAATTCTCAGTTGACTTTGGAGTCACATTTCCCACTTCGCCCTCTAGCAGCCAACTCCTCCCCCCCCCCTCTACTACCACTAAATTTCACGAAATGTAATCGACTCAAAACAAACGGGATCGACGGGCAAATGAGTGTGCAAGTGCGTATTTTACTTGAAATCGAGGAAAAACACTATCATTACTGCCGCTAATTTACCCACAATTTACACGGTGTTAAAATAAAGCTGCGCTTGTGTAGCGACCAAGGCATCTGGCTACTGCGCAACTACCTGCGTTCGAATAAAAAATGCCTTCTGCAGTTTCCTACTTGTATTTTTTTCCATACCGAAATTGATAGAAACAGGAGGGTAAATAAGGTTATCAATAAGCGTTAATAACGAAGTGGGCAAATAAATTTCTCAATCGACTTCGATTAGAAAAGAATTAAAATTATAATCCAGATTGCCTTACGGTGGCTCTTTCACTTACTCTCTTACAGATAGTCACTCTGCATCGAACAACTACATGTATGATACTTGCCATATAAACATTAGAAGAAAGTACACCCGGTGCACCAAGAACTTGTACTGAGTGAAGTCTTGACGCCGCTACGTCGTCCATTCCGATAATTTGGGGGAAACAATCTTTGTTTACATTTAAACTTATATTTTAGAACTAGTTTTAGTGGTTACAACGTATACGATAACATCGCCAGGAAAGTCGGTACTGAAAGATGAGAATGAAATTACGCTACAAATCGTTGTTGCTTGCGCACATTGTGCAATTCCCTCTGGCTTCCCAGATGCGCATTGCAATTTTGAAGCCTCCGAATAAAGTTCTATTCCTCGTCTCATTATAAACAAGCATCGCGAGGTTGGCTGCTTGTAGTTATGCGTGATGACTCCGCAGAAATATTACTCGGAACTGTTGTGAGATACCAAGGCTTGTAATTTAAATTATTTACTAATACATGTCATCTGAGAAATTAATTTGCTACCTTGTTGCTAGTCGTTATTGGTTGCCTCGTTAACCTTTCTATTAATTTCAATTAGAAAAAAAAGTAAAAATAAAAAACTGGAGAATGCATTTAAGAATCGAGCACAAGTTTCCCGCTCACAACGCCAGAGGCGCTTTCACTGAACATTCTTTACACTATGAGGCAGTCGAAACTGTTTCTTTCCTCGATTTCCAGGAAGATATGCGTGTGGATATCCTGTACATGATGAAAAATGCTTAATTTTCAGTTATTAATCAATCCTTTTAATTTTGAGTCATGATCTTTAGAGGTGTTTTACTCATAGCTGGACGAGTGTTGATCGAAAATTTGTTAACCATTGTAGTTCTTGCTTATGTGACCTGCGACATACGAAACGAATCGGTTGGCCGCTTCTGAGGACTTCCCTTTGTTAGCGATTAGCGACAGAGATGGATGAGGAACACGTTAGTGTGAATTTGGAAATCTAAGAAGATAAGCGTAACGGCAAAGACAGAGCGAAATCAGACTAGCTGCACTAGAATCGTAACACGACTGTGCGCATGTTACGAAAGTGTAATATATAGGTTGTCAGAGAACTTAGATGAGAAGAAGTTCTCCTGAAATCTTGTTTCAACTCTGAGGAATGGTATTCGAGAAATGCTGTGCGATAAATCAACTGTGTAACTACGATGTAAAAAAGGTGCAGTATGTGTGAAACCCTGCTGCATTGTAAGAGAGGCCTTGATGGCACTAATTGGATCAGATTAAATAGATAGTCAATATATATTATAAAAGTAAGTGTACAATGTGCGACAAAATCAGAAACGAGTCCCGGTGCGATCAATGGTGTGGTAGCCCTCTATCCCCCATCCATGAAGATGGCTTCCGTTTTTTACATGAAGGACGTGCATTTGAAGATATAAGATCTGGTAAGTTTCACCCTCTAGAAATTTCTAGAACATTCCAGAGTATTCGAGAGTATTCGTGAGTATTCCACAGCATTCCAGAATGTTCCTCCATGTTCAACAATGCCGCGCGGGATTAGCCGAGTGGTCTCAGGTGCTGCAGTCATGGACTGTGCGGCTGGTCCCGGCGGAGGTTCGAGCCCTGCCTCGGGCATGGGTGTGTGTGTGTTTGTCTTTAGGATAATGTAGGCTAAGTAGTGTGTAAGCTTAGGGACTGATGACCTTAGCAGTTAGGTCCCATAAGCTTTCACACACACACATGTTCAACAATGATCCGAGGTGTCCTGAATGTTCCGGAATGGTCTGGAACCTCCGGGAAGATTCCAGAGTATTCAGAAACATATCGGCACACCGCAGATCATTGTGGAATATTCAAGAACACTCTAGAATGTTATGGAATGTTCTCGAACATTGTGATCTATTCGAAACCTTTTTCGTATGTACTGCAGTTCGCTACTGTGGGGATACCCATTGGTATGTGTGTATAAAGCAAGATCAGCAGTAGGTCCTTAGGTGAGTCCTTATCAGTGACAAAGGGAGGAACCGAAGAAGTAGTGCAGTGAGTCAATAAAAACAAACAGTGAGGTGTGAATAGTCAAAGTGATATAATGTGATCAAGCCACATTCGGGGTGGCCGAGCGGTACTACGCGATACTGTCTGGAACCGCGCGACCGCTACGGTCGCCGGTTCGAATCCTGCCTCGGGCATAGATGTCTGTGATGGCTTTAGGGTAGTTAGGTTTAAGTAGTTCTAAGTTCTAGGGGACTGATGACGTCAGAAGTTAAGTCCCATAGTGCTCAGAGCCATTTGAACCATTTGATCAAGCCAGCCATGAAAATATCACTCCACGAAAAGCACGGACGAGGACAATTAAACAGTACAACTAACAAATTAAGCATTCCACTTCGACCCGATGAAAGAATATAACAGACATAAACAAGTCGTAATCGGAAAAATGGATAACATCTGACCACTTTGCAAAGGTGGTAGAGATACACCAGGATTATGTTGCATGAATGGAAAAATCCAATTACCGCCATTGAAAGCACTTCCGCAGGACGTTTTACATTACGTGACCGGGGAAACTCCAGAATCAAAACACTTTCTTCAAAATATAAAAGCATACAACGGCTGCTTACAAATGACTTCTTTCGGTGTCACTTGTATTTTTCCAGCCAAGGACAAATCTATCACACAAGGGATCGTTACTACCAAAGTCCAACGAAGACCACATATTTCTGCAGTTATATTTCATCGGAAATGAAGAAACAGAAACTGATAGACGATGCGCAAATATCAGTGGATTGAGATTACAAGTAGTCCGAGATGTATATAGGATCTTAAACGAGTACCGCAACTGATTCATATACTCAAAACAGCGGTAGATCGAGATAGCTTGCTCTCGAGTAGGAAATTCGAAAAGTTTGTAGATATATACCCCGGATAACAAAATGAAGAATGTTTTTCAAATGGTTCAAATGGCTCTGAGCACTATGGGACTCAACTGCTGTGGTCATAAGTCCCCTAGAACTTAGAACTACTTAAACCTAACTAACCTAAGGACATCACACACATCCATGCCCGAGGCAGGATTCGAACCTGCGACCGTAGCGGTCGTGCGGTTCCAGACTGTAGCGCCTTTAACCGCTCGGCCACTCCGGCCGGCGAAGAATGTTTTTTATGAACAAGTATTGTAAATAGTTAGAATATGTTTTCAATAATTTTTTACTTCTTTACTTTAAAGTTCATTTACTCCAACTACAAAATATTCTATCAATTCCCTGAGCCAATCCAGATACTCGAGCTTACTAAATTAGTCAAATGACGACCATTCGCGATTACATGATACTCGGTTCGTTTCACCCAGTTTCTGAACACATTTTTCGTAAATGTTGGAGGAATTCTGGAAATTTCATAGTGAATTTGGTCTTTTATCAGTTTTAAACTTCTTGGCCGGTTCTAGTACACCCTCGTCTCCAACTAATCTCACACGTACGAGGGTTGACGGAAAAGTAATGTCTCCACCTTCGAAACTCTGCAACAGTTGGCAGCATTGGTATGCGGCAGGTACTGGCTTGTTCCGTAGCCTCTTCTCTACAGCTCCAGTTGGCGGGAAGCTTTAGCATTGAACGGCTGTGTTGTTACATTGTAAAGTGTGGAACCTGTAACGGAACTGAAATGATGGTGGGCTGACAGTAATTTGGAGCCCGCGCGTCGGAAACGGGCGCGCTTGTGTGAGACTGCCAGGGAGTGCACCCTGATGCCATCTATTGGCGAAACTGGGAATTAGCGCTGCCTGTCAGACAATGCACTAAGCTCTCGGAGTCAAATGTATTCTTTCTCTTGGTAATTATAAGTTATTACTGTATAATTTAATGTTGTAAAGCGCTAGTAGTAAATTATTGTGACTGGTATGGACTCCAGGGTAGTAAATATAAATATTCTTAAATACTAAATGATTTCGGTAAAAAGGTGGTAGGGGAACGCCCCCACTCTTGGTGATACGAGCGTAGCTAGGGGTAGCTGGAGACACAGGGACTGAACAATGGGATGGCCTGGGGAGTGTTGACGTGATCGGACGTGCGTAACTGTGCTCACGCAAAAGTGATTGTGCAACAGCGAAGAGGCGAATATCGTCGCCGTTTTTGGAGTAAAACGCGACGAATGGTTGTTGAAGCCGCCTTTATGCCACTGGGGCTGATTGTAAGAGTTCCTGTGCCCAGATTTTATGGCGGACGTGCAGTAGCTTATACGAGTGCTACAGCTCATAGTTCCAGCCGCCATTAAGGGCATGAGGCGTGAAGAGCTGCGTTAGCCACATGCATCTCACCACCAGCACCGACACGTCTACCCAAGGGAAGACTGCTTGCAATTGTTAAGTCGAACTTTGTATACATGTAAAAGGAGAATACCAGTTTTCTTTTATGCAAGTGCAGAGGACAGAATATAGTAATGAGTAAAATTATGACGCATGTTGTTCATTGTAAAGTGTAGTAACCTCAAACATAGTATAGTGAAATCAGACTGAGGCCACCATCGCCTCTTTCATTTACAATTCTTTTGGTTGTAGAATACTTTAGCGTATAAGAGTGTTGAAAAGAGCAATGGTCACACCAGAATGAGTCTCCTATTTATAGTTACTTAAATTTTTCTGAGCAACCTTTCAAGTAAAGTCACTTAACTAATTCTGTATCAATGGTCCAAAGAGTAATATCCAAAATCATTAAATAAGTTGAAGGATAGAATTTTGTTAACCGAAGTTGCATAACCTGTCTTGGTAATAATTACCAAGCCAACTCACAGAAATTGAGAGAGTATTTGCTTTGTAGAATCATCTAGAATGATCAGAAATAGTAATATTCAGAATTAAGTTTAAATTCAACTCAAGCCATTTCACTTTGAAACGAGCCCAAAAATTGATTTATTCTTTTGCTCCTTCAGAGCTGGCGACCGTAGTTATAAGTATTTTCAGGAGGATTCGACGGTAAGTCTGCTGCTCTCGTCGTGCTGATAGGATTATCCACTGCTGCTAGCAGTGGTGATTGGATACATAAGCTCACTACCAAGTTAAGTGGGTCAGGTAGGCAGTGTTACCGTGTGAACTGTAGGGCACTGTAGGCCGTGGATCGAACCCATTCAATCATCACAGCTCTTAGGGAAATAGTCCGGTTAGGAGTGTACTATTCATTAGGTAAATACTGGCGAGTAACGGTCAAAAATGTATACGCAAGTGAATTTAGCAAGGTCCACGTAGCACCTAGTTAATGTGGTGCAATGGCGAGGGTAGGAGTGGAGTAAAAGTGAGCTGAGCTTGTGGCATCTTTGCTGGATTCAAATATTAACTACGTGAATTCACTACTGCCTCTTACCATTGGGACTGAGCTATTTACAGTTAAAATACGTAGCAGTAAGCGCAAAGGCGTGGCAGCTACAAGTCCGTATTGGTTTTATACATACGGAATTGGGAAGTGGGTCATTCCTTCAGTGGAGGGGGTTAAAACAACCGAGTCAGTGGAGAACATACCCCATTTACTGATGGAAAGATTCAGCGGTTCGGTCGCAAACCCTGCGCAGACGGTCGGTCAGTGCGATTTAAGCAACGTGCAGTCATTGAGTTCTTGACAGCAGAAGGAGATTCATCAGAGAATGAAAGCAGTTTATGGTTATTGTGTTGATGTGAGTACTGTGCGCGCCGTTGCGCGAGTAGGTTTAAAGATGTTGAGGGGGGAACATATGACCTGCGTGACAAACAGAGTGTTGGACGTCCTGTGACAGCAACCACCGAGTATCACAAACAAAATGTTGACAGATTGACTAAGGACGATCGTCTTATCACTCAGTGAGAAACTGCGTACACAATAGACATTTCACAAGAACGTATGGGTCACATTATCGCTTTGCTTGGCTATCGGAAGATCTGTATCCGATGGGTATCCGGGATGCTGACTCCTGAAATGAAAGTGCATAGACTTGAAACTTGCCGACAACTCCCGTCGCGTTACGAGAATGAAGGTGACGCATTTCTCCATTAAATTGTGACAGGAGACGAGACGTGGGTACACCATTATGACCCGGAGACGAAACTTCAATCTATGGAATATCGACACGAAGGTTCGTCCTTGAAAAGGAAATTGAAGACGTAGCCCTCAGTTGGAAAAATCATTGCCACAGCGTTCTGGGACGCAGATAGTGTTATCCATGTTGATTTTCTTGATCGTGCATCAACAATAAATTCAGAGCGTTACATCACAATGCTGCTAACTATGCAACGACGGCTACCAAGGGCCCGACAGGAAAAGGGAAATGTTTTCCTGCAACAGGACAGTGGCAAACCACACACTTCACGTGCCACAACAGCAGAACTTCGGAGACTGAATCTCACCTCAGTACGGCATCCTCCACACAGTCCAGATTTAGCACTGTCTGACTTCCATCTGTTCCCGGTAACGAAAGACGACGTGTGGGGACATCATTATGCATCTGATGAAGACGTTGAGAGAATTGTCAGACTGTGGTTGTGCAAACAGAGTGTCGACTTCTTCCGTGACGGCTTCACAAAACTTGTTCATCGTTCGCAGAAACGTATCCAATTACTGGTGATTATGTGGAAAAGTGAATATTGATAATGAGAGATCACATTCTAAGGAATATTTCTGCGTTTGATTTATTAAAATAATCCCATCCGAACGCAATTAACGAATATAGACGCATTGCTTTTCATGTCAGCAGCTCCAGGTCTCGCGGTCGCATTCTCGCTCCCGAGACCTGGGTCCCGGGTTCGATTACCGGCAGGGTCAAGGATTTTCACCTGCCTGGAGATGACTGGGTGTTTGTGTTGTCCTCATCATTTCATAATCATTCCTGAAAGTGGCGAGGTTGGACTGAGCAAAGACTGGGAATTTGTACAGGCACTGATAACCGCGCAGTTGAGCGCCCCACAAACCAAACATCATCATCGTTACTTTTCAGTCAACCCTCGTAAAGGTGTGGCGTGCTTAAATCAGGAGGGCGAGGAGGTTGGAAACTATGCAACTACCAAACGCTGCACGGAGAACTTACAAGGTGTTGTAGGAGGTGATGTCGCGCCGTCTTGTTTTTAACCAAAATTCCGTTGCGAAAGCAATTTTGTCTGTAAACTGCTGTGCACGCTTTCAATGTTGTTTGGAGCCCGAACGGTTTTCGTCGGCCGCTGTGGCCGAGCGGTTCTAGGCGCTTCAGTCCGGAACTACGCGGCTGCTAGGGTCGCAGCTTCGAATCCTGCCTCGGGCACTGATGTGTGTGATGTCCTTAGGTTTGCTAGGTGTACGTAGTAGATGACCTCAGATGTTAAGACCTATAGTGCTTAGAGCCATTTGATTTGAAAGGTTTTCCGAGAGCTGGTTGACGTTCGATTCGAAGCACTGGCTATTGCACGGAAGTTTACTTGCCTGTTCAATATTGTGCCATGAACAGGAGTTGAATATAGTGACTGAATCTTGAAATGCTTACGAAAAGCACGTTGCATGCGCAAGATGGATTCGTCGTAGTGAAAATAGTAATCCACCGCGAATGCGCGATGTTGCTTCGACCAGACATCATTTGTGAGGTATATATATGGGATGAAGTCTGACACTTCGCACTACTAATAGACGGTGGCACCGTTGCTGTATGGTGTTTTCTAGCGCACGTCATTCAATTCTCAAATGATAAAACATTGTGAAACACCCTGTGTATACGCAGATGTAGAAAAACCGATTGGTCGGTTACTTGCTGTAGTTACATTAATAACCCAATTACTGTTACATAAAAAACTGTAGCGCTGAATGGAGAGACAGAAGGAATGTTCCAGGGGGAAATTAAATGGAGAAGGGAGAAGCCGGCGAAAGAAACTGAGCGTTAGCGAACGAGTGTAGAAGAAAGGTCTCTAGATTAAACGAGGAAATCTTCCTTCATTCGGCCTTGCTACAGTGTTAAAGAGGGCAGCTGACTTCTAGCGAGCGAATCTGCCGAATCACCCGGCTATCTGGAACAAAAGTGAACGGCCGGAGAGGGAAGAAAGTCGCGTGGACTGTCCGCCGGATAAAGAGAGGAAATAGTGCGGCGGGCGGGAGTAGGGGGGGGGGTGCGGGGAGGGGTGGTGAGTGCTGTTCCCTAGCAGCCGCAAAAAAGGAACGGCAGCTGGCTAACGCTGAAGGCGAGAGAGGAATCGCCAGCCATCGCCATTCGCCACACCACGGCGCAGCGGACTCGGTGTGTGTTTTACGCTGCTGCCTGCTGTGGACGGCTACAAGGTAGCGCAGGAACTTAACTTGTAAGGCACAAAGCCTCTTTCCTCAACGAAATAATCACGCAGGTCAAAGAAAAAAAATAATTCCCCCCAGCTAACATCACGTTAATAATGTGTAGCCTCGAAATGGCCTGAATTCGGCCAGGAAGAGAGTCCACACGTATCTTCAAGTATGCCGCACGCAGCTGGAGCCACCCATTGCTGATTAGATACCACGGATGTGTCTGAATTGCAGGAGTTTCATTGGTACATTTCATTCGGTGTTTCAAACAGGCCCAGACATTTTCTGTGTGGTGAAGGTCATCCGATTAGCCGGCCACTCGAAGTGAGAGAGACTGCTTGAGTTCATCGAATCAGGAACGTACGTGTGCAACCAATGAACACAATTTGTAACACGCCCGGGGGTACAAATGGGGGGCGGTAATTTCTTATACTGGCTTCTCGTTTCTGCTTTTCTTGACCGTGCGCCCTGTCCACACCACGTACCTGATAATCCCGCGGCGGTCGTACTGTTCTGCTCCACAATGCTGTTGGTTTACCTGAAATTATCTACTGAAATACACAGGCGGGTTTAGGGGAGCCAATCAACGTCAAGCACAACACTGTCCTACGTATGGTGTGAACATCTATATTCTAAGACTATAAGAAATCACAGGTTGCACTGCTTACATTCTAAGTTTTAATGCCAACTTCTAGATGATTATCTATCCACAAAGTCACCTGGACGGGCGTACGCGTAAATGCACACGGCGCGGATGATTGTAGATGATGCGGAAACGTGATGAACGAACGCACGCTCTCACGATCGCTACAAGACATTGGCACTTAAATGCTCCCTTTTGTGGTAAATAATATTACTGATTCATATTAGTTCATTCTGGGAGACCGAACACGGCGCGGATGTTTGATACTGTACGGTACGACACGAAACGAGAGGATACACAAATAAGTTATCAACAGCACTGTTTATTTTCAAATTACTTGCCGAGCGGTTAAAGGCGCTACAGTCTGGAACCGCACGACCTCTACGGTCGCAGGTTCGAATCCTGCCTCCGGCATGGATGTGTGTGATGTCCTTAGGTTAGTTAGGTTTAAGTAGTTCTAAGTTCTAGGGGACTTATGACCACAGCAGTTGAGTCCCATAGTGCTCAGAGCCATTTTTTTTTAATTACTTCTTGACGCACTTTCCTCTGAATTACTTCCATATTTTATCACTTTACTATAATAGCACTTGTAACAACACTTCTACTTCCATACTAACAATACTTCTTACATGCAAAGCTACCCACAACACTACATAACAGTTCCGTGTGCCGCACTCGACTTTGCAGACGCGGATGCCCGCAGAGATACTCCGCAACTAAGCCAGCGATATGACAATACGCTTACAATTTGTTGTGTTTCCGCCGGCCTGGGTGGACGAGCGGTTCTAGGCGCTACAGTCTGGAACTGCGCGACCGCTACAGTCGCAGGTTCGAATCCTGCCTCGGGCATGGATGTGTGTAATGTCCTTAGGTTAGTTAGGCTTAAGTAGTTCTAAGTTCTAGGGGACTGATGACCTCAGAAATTAAGTCCCATAGTGCTCAGAGCCATTTGAACAATTTTTGTTGTCTTTTCGGAAGACTTAAGTGTCCACAGCATGCTTTCTACGAACATGTAGAAGAAAGATCAACATCTGGTCACTGAGAATTTTGAAACCAACATCCTGGCTCATTTTCATGGTGAACAGAATGTGTGAACTAAGTCATGTACATCCTGAAAGTCTCTTCGGGTTTGCTGCCGGATTCTAAAATAGACTTGACTCGATATTTCTGCGATCCAACTGTTCGCCATCTTCAGGAAAATGCTGCTTCTGCTGATGAGTCCTGCTGGTAACTGACACCAGGCTGTAAATCGACGTCCTATGTCGGCCACTGTTCAGTACACATCTGCATATATACGGGAGGGTTGTCCGAAACAATCTGAGATGGCCGGCCGGTGTGGCCGAGCGGTTAAAGGCGCTACAGTCTGGAACCGCACGACCGCCACGGTCGCAGGTTCAAATCCTGCCTCGGGCATGGATGTGTGTGATGTCCTCAGGTTAGTTAGGTTTAAGTAGTTCTAAGTTCTAGGGGACTTATGACCACAGCAGTTGAGTCCCATAGTGCTCAGAGCCATTTGAACCATTTGAATCTGAGATGCTTGTTATCGTGTTTCACGGAAGCTGCGTTGAGAAATAATTGCTAAGGAGAGAATTCGATGAGTTGCGCCTGTCCGTAGTTAAATCTCATAGAAGTTAACCAATGAGGCCCGTGTGCGTGCAAATTCAAGCGTTCCGGCCGAGACGGTATCGCCAAAAGTATTCTTCGTATGGTATCGTAAAACCGAACAAGACAGCGTTGCAAAAATTGGGCAAATGGCGGTAGTAAGGATCGAACCAGAACCAAAAGCTCAGCAATCTCGTGTGCTATCGTCTATGCTATGAGAAAAATTGACACCAATTGTATCTGCCAGGGCATTTGAACTTGCGTGCTTAACCTGCTGGCTGGTCAACTTCAATAATGATTAACTCGGAAACAGAGAACGTTTCGAATTTTTTTCTCAACAATTATTTCTCAGCGCAATCTACAATGCAACGCTCTTACTAGCTTTTCAGTCCGTTTCCGATCTCCCCGAAAACCGTGAGCCACCTTACGGTGTGTGGTGGTGGTTACTTTGTGTACTACTGTCACTTCTCCCTTTCCTCTTCCATTTGCGCATGGTTCGCTGGTAGAACAATTCTTGATAAGCCCCCGTGCGGGGTCCAATCTCTCTAATTATGTCTTCATGGTCTTTGCGCGATATATACGTAGGAGGAAGAAATGTATTGGTTGACTCTTCTAGGAACTCTCAGAATATCAATAGTAGACTACACCGTAACACACAATGCCTCTCGTGGAGCGCCTGCTACAGGACTTGACCGAGCATCTCCGCGCCGCTGTCGTGCTTACAACACTGCTCAACAAAAGTCTGGAATACTGTCGTGAATCATAGTCTACCGTACTAGATGTCTCACCGACCAAGGCACTTCACGCATTATCCAGTTAGAACCCACATTCTGTGCGGTGTTCATTGCTGGCATGCTTTGTGACCGTTTACCAGTCGTGTAAACATATCGCTGCCTCTGCGGCATATCGTGAGCATTCCAGTATCAACAACAGCTTCATTTAGTAGTTTGTCATCTTCAACTTTTGTAGTCCTGTCTTCCTCAGTTGCGTGTAATATCACGGTAAATTGATAATTTTTACTTTAAGAACCGTCTGACCCCAACTGAATGAAACAAATTTGTTAGTGCCACATGCGTTTCGTCTTTATTTTCTGCAAGGCATCATCAGTGGCAGCCGGCCGCTGTGGCCGAGCGGTTCTAGGCGGTTCAGTTCGTAACCGCGCTGCTGCTAAGGTCGCAGGTTAGAATATTGCCTCGGGCAAGGATGTGTGTGATGTCCTTAGGTTAGTTAGGTTTAAGTAATCCTAAGTTTAGGGGACTGATGACCTCAGATGTAAAGCCCCTTAGTGCTTAGAGCCATTTGAACCATTTTTCTTCAGTGGCAGGTTGCGTGGACGATTTCCTACCTATTAAGCTCCTGTTGCATTTTTTGGTGTTGTTGTTCTTCTTCTAAATGCCAATTTGCGGTTTTCTTCGCATATTTCACAGCACTATGAACTTGACACTTGTTTCGATGCAATGCATCAGTATTTCTAATTCTGCTAGTGCAGGATAGAGCTTATGGCCCGTTAAGTCCTGTCTGTCTCGGCCTTCCCGCACTTCTTCCACTAATATTGTATTCCATTACTTGTTCTCTGTGGTGACATGCGCAGTATATGCTCTTCCAATCCTGCTTTAGGCTGATTACATTTTCAGTTAAGGACTGTACCGCAAATTCTTTACGTATTTCTTCATCTCTTATTTGTTTCTTCTCTTGTGCATCCTTTCACTGATCTAAGGAACTTCATTTCTGATTATTTATTTCAAGTTTCTGCTACCAGTCACTTTTTATTCTATGCTTAATCTAATATAATGCAACACGTTTCGAACTTGTTGTGTTCATGATCAGACGTTTATACATACCTACACACATAGAGAAATGTTACTTAAAAATAAACAGTCTGAAACTAGACATGTCGAACAATCGGGTCGACTGCCGGATGTTTGTGTCGATCTGGCACCAGTGCGACACAAACATCCGGCAATAGAGTGCCAGAGCGACACAAAAATCCGGCAGTAGACCCGATTGTTCGACATGTCAAGATCTCGCCGGAAAAGACTGAAGAGTTACAGTCTTAAACTAGATAAATCTAGAACACTTAGTCCATTGTTTTTTACTGTTGCTGCTAGTGTGGCATTTGCCCCCCTCCTTCCCCCCAAATGCCACACCAGCAGCTACAGTAAAAAACAATGGACAATGGATTGACTAAGTGTTCTACATTAATCTAGTTTAAGGCTGTTTATTTTTAAGTAACATTTCTCTATGTATGTAGGTATGTATAAACGTCTGACGATGAACACAACATGTTCGAAACGCGTTGCATTATGTTAGATTAAGCATAAAATAAAAAGTGACTGGTAGCAGAAACTTGAAATAAATAATTGTCCCACACAGTCCCGGTTCACAAACATAGCCATTATGGCTGAAAATAATTCATTTCTGATGATTCAAGTTGTCTTACGTCTCTTCTTTCTAATGTTCAGATTTATGCTCCGTGTTTTACTGTGGGTAGTGCTATGACTTTATAAAATGTCATGTGGATTTCTCTTCTCGTTCTATCCTTTAAAGTTTCTTATCGTGACACATACATGTTGAGAGGTGTTCATTTTCGTATTTATGCTTTTCTCTTCTTTCTGTACTATACCACACTTCTCCTAATATCCGATTGTGTATAATACACCGTCCTTTCCCCACTAAGCACATTTTAATGCGTGAGTCGATTTACAGTACTCCTCGCATAGTTTTCCAGTACAGCCGTCTGTGTCCTCGGGCTGTAAGACCTCCACGGTCCCTGCTTTTCACACAGGCCTGGCCTCTCTTGAGCGCCGTATCGCTTCTTACACGCCGGCAGATGCTCCGCCAGATACCGCACCGCCGATCTCTCGCCTTTGCCGCCCGCGCCGGCCGGCAGTGGAAAGCGATCGCCCTTTAAGCCTGCGCTCTCTCCGGGGTCTCCTACGGTTCTTTGGGCTGCGCCTGCTTCTTGTGTCCAGCTCCCCGTGGCCGCTGTCCGCCTTTCTTGTTCGCTCGTGCAAAGAGTCGGCGGGAGCTTCGGCCACTGTGCGCAGACTGCGACCCACTGTGAGAGGACACGTGAGAGCTTCAAACTCTTCACTGGTCATTGGGGGTAGTCAGACAACAAAACCTCTTCGATTGGCAGTACCACTCGAAAGTATTTTCTACTTGAACTAGTAGGTCCGTAAGCGCCTTTACCTGTACTCGGAATCAAAACAAACAGGTTGTTTGGTCAGAAGTCTGCTTGACATCGCCGCAGCTACACGTACTGATTCCTCAGTGCAGGTAGGCATGGACTTTAGCCGCAAACGGTTTTTCCAAGAGGTTTAAAAAGTCCTAGGTGTAATAGGAAGACTGCAAAAACTCTTGAGACATAAGGCAAATCTAATTCTAATATTGTTATTTATTTACAGCAATACCAAAAACGAAAGAATTTTCGTTAGTAAAACATTCGCGGGTTTCAAGCCGCTTCAAGTGGTTTACTGCCCAAGAGCTGTTCAAAAATGGTTCAAATGGCTCTGAGCACTATGGGACTTAACATCTGAGGTCATCTGTCCCCTATAACTTAGATCTACTTAAACCTAGCTAACCTAAGGACATCACACACATCCATGCCCGACGCACGATTCGAACCGGCGACCGTAGCGGTCTCGCGGTTCCAGACTGAAGCGCCTAGAACCGCTCGAACAAGCCGGCCGGTGCCAAAATTAGGGTTGTACATCTGAGGTCATCAGTCCCCTAGAACCTAGAACTATTTAAACCTAACTAACCTAAGGACATCACACACGTCTCTCGTGACGTCACTGGTGCTCGGTCCCGCACCATATATGGTAATGTTTTGGCCGCGCGACCGCCGCGCCCTCTTCAACTCCCTCAACACTGGATCCCACGCTGTACTCAGCTGCAGTCCACCGTCTCTATTGAAGGTGTTGTCAGAAATTCTAATCTCTATGTCCTCGTTTATCACGCTATTCCAGAAGACATTAGTTCGTTTAATAATAGACGTTTCATCGAATGCAATTCGGTGTCCGTTTTCCAGAGCATGTTCTGCTGCAGCTGACTTTTCGGTCACACGGTAACATCTCCCATGTTCTATGCGGTGCTGTTAAATAGTGCGAGCAGTCTGGCCGACATAGAACTGCCCACATCCACACAGTATCTTGTAAATTCCTAGCGTTCTGAGGCCTACATCGTCTTTCACAGATTTCATTAGTTGCCGGATCTTTGCCGGAGGCCTGAAGATTTGGCCTGTTTTATGCCTCTTCAGGAGCCGACTATTCTTCCTGTTGTCGAACCTCACAACGGTAAGAATGCAACCTGCTTGGTGTCTTCTTCAGGGGTCTTTAGGCTTGTATGACACTGCTTGTGAGATCTGTTTGTTGTTTTAACCGATTTCCTTAAAAACTTTCCGTAAGTGGCTCAATTCTCTCGGCAAGTTTTCAGCGTGTGAGACGGTTTCAGCTCGATGTACTAAGGTCCTCAGAACTTACTGTTTCTGTGCTGGGTGATGGAAGTTGGTGGCGTGCAGGTACCGATCCGTGTGGGTGGGCTTGCGGTAAACGCTATGACCTATAGACCCATTAGGTTTACGGCGGACAAGCACGTCCAAGGAAGGCAGAGAACCCTCCTTCTCCTTCTCTACTACCATGGTGAAGCTGATGTGGTCGTGGATGCTGTTGAGGTGCTGCAGGAACTCTTCTAACTTTTCTTGTCCATGTGGCCAAATGACGAAGATAACCTCTTTATGGAGCATTTCGAAGACATCGCCTTGGACACGGCTTCTGCAAAGCCGAACTGTTTCTATCACTACGTCGACGATACCTACTTCATTTGGCCACATGGACTAGAAAAGTTAGAAGAGTTCCTGCAGCACCACAACACCATCCACGACCACATCAGCTTCACCATGGAAGTAGAGAAGGAGGGTTCCCTGCCTTCCTTGGACGTGCTTGTCCGCCGTAAACCCAATGGGTCTCTAGGTCATAGCGTTTACCGCAAGCCCACCCACACGGATCGGTATCTGCACGCCAGCAGCTTCCATCACCCAGCACAGAAACGTTCAGTTCTTAGGACCTTAGTACATCGTGCTGAAACCGTCTCACACGCTGAAATCCTGCCGAGAGAATTGAGCCACCTCCGGAAAGTTTTTAAGGAAATCGGTGAAAACAACAAACAGATCTCACAAGCAGTGTCATACAAGCCTCAAGACCCCTGAAGAAGACACCAAGCAGGTTGCAAGGGGCTATGCTTTCAAGTACTGAGCCAGGAACATCATGGATCAAGACTTCCTTACTGTTTTTTCTCTTTGTAGTTCTAACAAAATACTTTTGAGCCTATGTGATTTTTTCATTTTTGTTTTATTATTGAAGCAATAATTAGGTTCAAATGGCTCTGAGCATTATGCGACTTAACATCTGAGGTCATCTGTCCCCTATAACTTAGATCTACTTAAACCTAGCTAACCTAAGGACATCACACACATCCATGCCCGACGCACGATTCGAACCGGCGACCGTAGCGGTCTCGCGGTTCCAGACTGAAGCGCCTAGAAACGCTCGAACAAGCCGGCCGGTGCCAAAATTAGGTTTGTATAATATGTGTAAGAAAATGATGCACACAATTATCAAGATTTGGTAATTACGTTCTTTCACTTAAATTATTCTCCTCAAGATTTTTTTTAAATATATATTATCTCTACAAAACAATCTTGAGCGGTACTGTAACTGCACAAAATCTGAAGAGCAAGAGAACATGTAACATTGTTGTTTATTTTCGAGATTTGGGCTAAGAATTGCCTAAACCAGATGACTCGTAAACAGCAGGCTTAACAACAGTAATTACAATGGAGTTATCATCCTCTTCACAGAGGATATCCGTGTGCGATAAGAAGAATATGCGGCTTGAAAGCCATTCAAGCCCTGAATCTGCAAGCGGGAAATATGTACAGTTCTCATTCCCCACAAAAAGGTTTGGAAACACTATATGACTTGCGATGTTGAGTAGAAACAGTCACACACACACACACGAACTGTCATGCATGCAGCGCATCGTCGAACAAACAGAGCCTGCATAGCATATTTTTAAATATCTCACAGTGAGCTCTGATTCGTAAACGATTGTGAATTAAGATGAACATGTGTTAGATTTCAGATCGCATCGTCCAGCTGTGCAGGAAGAATGTCTCCTCAATTTTGTGATTATGGCCTGAGTATATGGAGAATCTGTAAACCTTCGGATTCAAAAGTAATTCATGACTATTACATTGTGTAGCACAAACATAATATATGCGAAATCTATCTTCATGATGTGTACGTAGAATCATTTTGTGAAACAGTTCTTATTCATCTCCCTTGATTGGATCAACAGAATACAAAGTAAAGTCGCTTGTTATCCCTATCTTGTGAGTTTGGAATCCAGTGAGTCGTTGTGGATCGGAAATCAATGCCACATGATTCAACAAGTTAGCGGCCATGCAACGTGGCACACTCCAGTGGCGTAATACGATGAATGAAAATGTACATTTACAAGTAAAGCACCAGAAGTCTATTGATAAGCAAGTGTGGTATCGGCCAAACCACACCGAAGTCGACAATGTGAATAGATACCTTAGACATTAGCGAGCATTAGCTGCAATCTATAATGACCAGTTGGAGGCATTCCAGAAGACAACGCCTTCCTGTCAGCATCGCACTGAGGTCAATATAGTATCGAGCATGCAAGAGCTTTGCCCAGTTCGAGACCTCATCTACAGCAGTCAACATAACTGCGTAGGACAGTGACTATTAAACATTCTGGTGAAACGTACTTTCGTAGTGTTGCATTTTGTACTGTAAGAGAACAGTTTAATCTGTGAAGCATGTGAAGCTTTCCTACCCAATAACAGTTGCCAATTATCAAGCAATCCTGTGCCAAAGAACTGCGTCAAAGTTAAGTAAATCTTTAAGTTTCTTATGTAAGAAAGTACGCATTTCATATGTTCTGGATTGTAAAGGTTTCTCCAAGAGCAATCAAAGAACCTACCATGATAGCTGGACGGTTATAGTTTCATCTGGTCACAAAAGAAATGACTGTACATCCCCGATGGTATATTCAAACTTTCCAGTACAAAATTAGCCTTTACTTCACGCAGTATGAACATGATGGTTACTCAATACGTAGAATCCATTTTATATCAGGAGAGGGTAACAGCTTTGAATTTACAGCATGACGAAGTGAAAAAATAGTTTACAATCAGATTTTGTTCAATCAAATCTGAACAACTTGCAGCTTCCATTTTACTATGCCCAAGCTCACTGACCGATTGCTACTCGCAAGTTGTCCGCAACCAAACTATATCGGTCTAACCTCACCACAATAACTAAGCTCCACCATGGCAAGTAAATTAAAATGGTCTGAAACATTTTCTCATTCCAGCAGAGGTTGAAAACACCGCTTCAGTTGCAAATTATTTTCATACGATCGGTTTCGGACTGTTACGAGAAGCCAATCCTCAGGTGTCGTAATTAGGTAAGACCTCATTCGTTGTAGAATCTACTCGTCAGCATGAAACTCCACCACACGAAGGCAGTCTTCACTCGAACATAGCTCCCCCGACTAGCATCCAACCTGCCAGGAACAACAAAAACACGCAGTCTCGATTGTAAAGTAGCGGCGGGTTCTCTTTGCCCCGAACGACTCCAATTGGTCGAAAGTAAACTGCCTCCCCAAAGACGTAAAACCACTTCCGTGGCCAAGGAAAGAGTTTGCTGCAGTGCTTGTATCGATTTATCGAAACTGACTACAGCAGACTAAGTAAAGTATTGCAAAGATAATTATAGCGATCTACTAAAAAAAATATAATGGAAACTAATGAATGGGTTGAACGAACAGACAACTTTCAGGCTATCAAAAGATGCTTATCCTTGTGGTTTGTGAATTATTTTGCTCGTTACAGAATTAGCAGTGGTGGACATGCCGAGCAGGAAACCAGAAACCTACTGGCCTCTTCACTATTTTACGTTGTTTGTCCTATCCTGTTTCTAGTTTTATGTTAATGTTACAAGTCTGATAAATTTCAGTCAGCTTTCTTTATTTCTCCTGTGTATATGAGCAATATATAACAGATTTCAGAGCTGTATAACCCTGCCTGCACTTACATATACGACTGTCGATTAAGTCTATTGTGGAATACAGTTAGCACATGTGTGTATCTGTCTTTCTTTCTTTCATCGTCAATCATAGCCCATGATTAGAATATCAAGGAAAAAATAATACACAGTATTTTGTGTTATTTTGGTGCACCAAAATTGAGCACAAATATTACGATTGAGCACCAGTGTAATGATATACATTACTTGAGACTGTAGTCTCTTCTTCAGATAGTCTGAAGATGGGTCATGCTTGAAATTCTTAAAATAAAAAATTTTCAACAACTAACGAAGTCTTGTCAGAAGCGAGGTAAGTGGTGATAAGGGCATGCTCAGTTTTTTAGTATCTGTTATTAGTTCGTTTATTATGTTAATTTAATGTAGCACAATACCATTCTGACTCTGGGACTTTATTTTATAAAATTGTTAGTGAAAACTTCTTGATTATTAATTAAAAACATAAATTTTAAACACAGTTACAAACAACTAAAGATGATATGGTAATGATAACGTTCTGATTCCCCGGTTCTGGGATCAGTTAGCTGCGTTACTTGTGTGGGTATTCTGTAATCACTGGCCTGATAATAAAGGTATTTCCATTTGGGTCTTTTTTGCTGCTTTTTACCACTGAGAGTTGTGTATTTAATTATGCTCATCCTCTTCTGCTTGGTAGACTACAAGTTATAATTTCTGCAGTTATTTCGTTAGTTCTTGTATCTGATTTTTCATATTAAGTATGAACCCAATCCTGACATAGATACTTTAACTTAGTACTTTACATCTTCTTATAAAAATTTTGATGTTCAATGTTTGAAATATCTATATAAAAGTATGCATTTTATTTTTTGCATTGCAAAAATGGCTCTGAGCACTATGGGACTCAACTGCTGAGGTCATTAGTCCCCTAGAACTTAGAACTAGTTAAACCTAACTAACCTAAGGACATCACAAACATCCATGCCCGAGGCAGGATTCGAACCTGCGACCGTAGCGGTCTTGCGGTTCCAGACTGCAGCGCCTTTAACCGCACGGCCACTTCGGCCGGCCTTTTGCATTGCATTTTTGTCATAGTTCACGTTATATTTCAGTGTAGATGATTGAAAATAGTCACTTGTCCTGTCGGTTGGCAGGATTTTAAAGTCTTTGTTTTTGCTTTACGTACTGCTTTGAAAACAATGACTGTCGGTTTTGGTTTCCATATTTTAATTCAGGTTTGTTGCATAGAAGATTCAACTGGTAGATTATTATTTGGAAGCCATTCCCATTTCCGTAAAAAACAGTCTGTCTTATTATACTGTCCACAAACATTTCACACGTGCTAGTATCGGATGCAGCTTTTTGTGTTTTAATTGGTGGTGTTCTTGCAGTTTGATTACTATCCACGCCTTTTGGAAGACATCAGTCTTTCTTTGCCGTTTTATGAAAGTGTACATTTACTAATTAGATCACTTTTTTTTTATTTTGAATAATTAGGATGATAATGATAAAGTAAATATTTTGTTTTCTTCAAATGTTTCAAATGGCTCTGAACACTATGGGACTTAACTTATCGTATCACGACATTGCTGCTCGCGTTGGTCGAGATCCAGTGACTGTTAGCAGAATTTGGAATCGGTGAGTTCAGGAGGGTAATACGGAACCCCGTGCTGGATCCCCTAGAACTTAGAGCTACTTAAACCTATCTAACATAAGGACATCACACAACACACAGTCTCTCACGAGGCAGAGAAAATCCCTGAACCCACCGGGAATCGAACCCGGGAACCCGAGCGCGGAGGCGAGAACGCTACCGCACGACCACGAGCTGCGGTCATTGCTTTCTTCTAGATACGAATGTGTGCTGTAATTGGAATGTACTGGCTTCATTTATATACTGCGTATCTCTTAATTCCCGTCGCCAGCGGAAATACTTTCTGGATCAGCTCCAGGCATTAGCGTGACGTAGTGTGTAACGATACCAGTCATTTCATACTTTGCATGAGCGCTTGAGTGAGTGAATAAATGGATTTGATCGAAATTACATATTGTTAAAACAGCCAGCTTCCTCAATTTTTGCTATCCGACCGTAAGACCACACGTTTATTCACGAAAATACATTAGTAACCATTAAAATTGCTACACCACGAAGATGACGTGATACAGACGCGAAATTTAACCGACAGGAAGAAGAGGCTGTGATATGCAAATGATTAGCTTTTCAGAGCATTCACACAAGGTTGGCGCCGGTGGCGACACCTAAACGTGCAGACATGAGGAAAGTTTCCACAGATTTCTCATACACAAACAGCAGTTGACCGGCGTTGCCTGGTGAAACGTTGTTGTGATGCCTCGTGTAAGGACGAGAAATGCGTACAATCACGTTTCCGACTTTGATAAAGGTCGGATTGTAGCCTATCACAGTTGCGGTTTATCGCATCACGACATTGCTGCTCGCGTTGGTCGAGATCCAATGACTGTTAGCAGAATATGGAATCTGTGGGTTCAGGAGGGTAATACGGAACCCCGTGCTGGATCCCAACGGCCTCGTATCACTAACAGTCGAGATGACAGGCATCTTATCCGCATGGCTGTAACGGATCGTGCATTCATGTGTCGATCCATGAATCAACAAATGGGGACGTTTGCAAGACAACAACCATCTGCACGAACAGTTCGACGACGTTTGCAGCAGCATGGACTATCAGCTCGGAGACCGTGGCGGCGGTTACCCTTGACGCTGCATCACAGACAGGAGCATCTGCGATGGTGTGCTCGACGACGAACCTGGGTGCACGAATGGCAAAACGTCATTTTTTCGGATGAATCCAGGTTCTGTCTACAGCATCATGATGGTCGCATCCGTGTTTGGCGACATCGAGGTGAACACACATTAGAAGCGTGTATTCGTCATCGCCATACTGGCGCATCACCCGGCGTGATCGTATGGGGTGCCATTGGTTACACGTCTCGGTCACCTCTTGTTCGCATTGACGGCACTTCGAACAGCGGACGTTACATTTCAGATGTGTTACGACCCGTGGCTCTACCCTTCATTCGATCTCTGCGAAACCCTACATTTCAGCAGGATGGTGCACGACCGCATGTTGCAGGTCCTTTACGGGCCTTTCTGGATACAGAAAATGTTCGACTGCTGCCCTGGTCAACTTTTTCTCCAGATGTCTCACCAATGAAAACGTTTGGTCAATGGTGGCCGTGCAATTGGCTCGTCACAATACGCCAGTCACAACTCTTGATGAACTGCGGTATCGTGTTGAAGCTGCATGGGCAGCTGTATCTGTATACGCCATCCAAACTCTGTTCGATTCAATGCCCAGGCGTATCAAGGCCGTTATTATGGCCAGTGGTGGTTGTTCTGCGTACTGATTTCTCAGGATCTATGCACCCAACTTGCGTGAAAATGTAATCACATGTCAGTTCTAGTACAATATATTTGTCCAATGAATACCCGTTTATCATCTGTAGTGTATTCCATCGTTATTATCGGATGTGAGTTACTGTTTTCCTATTTAACACGGTGCTTTGTCGTGTGCACGGTGTCGACAGAAAGGAGCATTGGCTGTTCGCCACCTCCTAGAAGTAGTGCCGGGCTCATTATAATTTTCGACGTCAGTCTGTGCTAAGCCACACTTCCGCCGGCAGTGTGCAGCGACCTCATGCTGTGGGTGAGGCTCGGGAGACGGAACTAAATGGATGTTGGCGGTGACGGCATTTCTCACCTTGTTCGTGGCCCATGAAAGGTCGATTGACATACGTTATCGAAGGAGTGGGACACAATGGAATGCAAAGTCCCTCCGGAATGCTTGTGTGTTTCCATCAGCGACATCGTCAACGCATGGTGAATTGGATCAGTATATTCCGAACAGTGAAAATTCAACTAAATACTTAGGGATTACAATTACAAAGAACCTAAGTTGGAACGATCACATAGATAATGTTGTGGGTAGAGCAAACCAAAGACTGCGATTCATTGCCAGGACACTTAGAAGGTGCAACAGGTCTACCGAAGAGACTGCTTACACTACGCTTGTCCGATTTGTTCTGGATATTGCTGTGCGGTGTGGGATCCACATCAGGTGGTACTGACGGATGACATCGGAAAAGTACAAGGAAGGCGAGCCCGTTTTGTATTATCGCGAAATAGGAGAGATAGTGTGACAGACATGATACGTGAATTGGAGTGGCAAACATTGAAACAAAGGCGTTTTTCGTTGCGACGGGATCTTCTCAAGGAATTTCATTCACCAGTTTTCTCCTCCGTTTGAGAAAACATTCTGTAGCCCCCCCCCCCCCCTACGTAGAGAGAAATGATCATCACGATAAAAGAAGAGAAATCAGGGCTCGCACAGAAAAATTTAAGGGCTGGTTTCTACGGCGTGCCGTTCGAAAGTGGAACGGTAGAGAGACAGCATGAAGGTGGTTCATTGAACCCTCTGCCAGGCACTTTATTGTGAATAGCAGAGTAATCACGTAGATGTAGATGTAGCAAATGTAACAGACCTACTAAGGAGACTGCCTACACTAAACTTGTCAGTCCTCTTTTAGAATACTGCTACGCGGTGTGGGATCCTTATCAGTTAGGACTGACGGAGAACATCGAAAAAGTTCTCAGAAAGGCAGCACGTTTTGTGTTATCACGAAATATGGGGGAGAATGTGACAGAAATGATACAGCATTTGAGCTGGACATCATTAAAAGAAGGGCGTTTTTCGTTGCGACGGAATCTTCTCACGAAATTCCAATCAACACCTTTCTCCTCCGAATGCGAAAATATTTTATTGACACCGACCTACATAAGGAGGAACGATCACCACTATATAATAAGGGAAATCAGAGCTCGTACGGAAAGATATAGCTGTTCGTTCTTTTCTCGCACTTTACGAGATTGGAATAATAGAGAATTGTGAAGGTGGTTCGATGAACCCTCTGCCAGGCACTTAAATGTCATTTGCAGATTATCAGTGTAGATGTAGAAAATGAAGCCATGCGATACCAGTCGTGACATAAAAAGTTGCAATGTCGGAACAAAATTGAGGAACCTGCAGTTACAGTTTGTTAACACGCAAAGCAAGATTTATACCTGCTGTCCTTGACAAAAGCTGTGTGGTTAATTGCTGAAAAGTGAGACAAGGCAAGAAGTATAGTAGAAATATTTGTTTGCTAGAAAAAATATATGCATACAAAACACATCAAACAATATTTAAATGGTAACTGATAGGGAAAGTTACCCTATACACGCACACAGTAACACAAAGAGTAAAAATACGCAACAAGACAAAATGTTCTATTGCAACATGAGTGAATGACGCGAGGACAGATTTACTTTCGATGTTAGCACAAAAACCTCTCTCTCCTCACCAACGTCAACATCAAAACATTCTTAATGCGAGCCCCCGACGTTGACGTCCCGTCCAAATCCATTCCGTTGTCAGCCTATCTGAATCCCCCATATCAAATGCATTGTGGAAGGTTTGGACATTTCGTTCCGTTCAGGAACTTCTAGTGTGAGTCAGCCTTATAACAGTACTGCTTAAAACTGCAGGCAAACATGTCGATTGCACCATTTGCTTCACTTTGGTCAGATCAACAAGAATGCTAGGAAAAGTTTCTTCCTAAGAACGCCAATTTCGAAATTGTGACAAACTCTACCTGCAAAACTACAGGCCTCCCATCAACTGAAGTCCCTGGAGAACAGGAGACACCTGCCGCAAAACGTGTTGCGAAGAGCCAAGTGTTACATGAAAGCAATAGCAAAAGTCAGCGTTTTTGATAGCCCTTGTGCAGAAATTCGCAGCATCAAACATCGCCAATGAAAAATCGTAGCCGCGACAAACACAGAGCCAAGATCCATAGCAATAGGCGATGGACGTATGCCTAAAATTTCCTCATGACGAGATTGAAATCCTGAATGAAATGATGTAAACTATAATGGAGTTCACAATGCGAGTCCAAAGTTCAGTTGTGATGACGAATTGGAATTCGATAATAGGAAAGGAAGGAAGGGTAAGTCGTAAGAGAGCATGAATTCGGGGGAAAGGTATGAAGGGGGAAGCTGCCTCATAGAGTTCTGTACAGAGCACTGTACATTTATTACAAACATTTGGTATAGGTAGAAGAGATATGGAAACTCCAGAAGATTTTAGATTTATTACTTTTATAACTGCCTGTTGCTGTGGTATGGTAGTAGCGCCTTTGACTACTAACCAAGCCATCTTGAGTCCCGGGATTAACCTCATATACTACTTAAATAATGAACAAAAATCATCAAATATGGTGGCGCATAACTTCCGGTATAAGGAGTCATCATTGTTCTACCAATTGACTTTTCGACGAGGGCGAAGGAACAGGCAGGGTGTTAGGGCAAGCTCTTGCCATTGGGGTGGGAAATCGCCCTTAAAAGGCGGAAGTGTCACAAATAGTCAATTGCATAAGGATTCAGGAGGCAAGAGAAACTATTCTTCATCAGGTTACCTTCCATTCCGAAGGCTGTTGCACGCAGGGACTGTTACATTGATTGTAAATAATAGATTTCAGCTATCAGTCGTCATTTTGAAATTTTATTGGCAGATCTAGATTTCAGATAGAAACTAGCCATTGTCAATACACTATCATTTCTGATCAATGCATGTAATGCCTGTTGGTCGGGCTTCATCCACAGTTCATTGAATACTCAATAGCTAACGTAGTGCATTGAGAATGGCTAGTTTCTAGCTGAAATATTGATCTGCGAATAAAATTTCAAAAGGACGACTGACAGCTGAAACCTATTATTTACAGAAAGTATTCTGTTCAAGGTTCAAATGGTTCAAATGGCTCTAAGCACTATGGGACTTAACATCTTAGGTCATCAGTCCCCTGGACTTAAAACTAATTAAACCTAACTAACCTAAGGACATCACACACATCCATGCCCGAGGCAACATTCGAACCTGCGACAGTAGCAGCAGCGCGGTTCCAGACTGATGCACCTAGAACCGCTCGGCCACATCGGCCGGCTCTGTCCAAGGCATTTAACATGTATTCCATACAACAAGTAACATGTAATTTCAAAATTACCATGACGATCTCTCCGTAGGCAATAGATTCCGAAGCAGTCCCTCATTCGGAAACACATCTCGCCATAGACAGTAAAGCACACAGAAGACATGGTCGTATGTCAATGTGAGTTCGTACGTGTACACACCACCAGCGAACATGTAAATGATCAACGTTTTCAATTCAATGTGACAGGCAAAACGGCCACCAGAGTGCATTAGTGTTGTTGGTGTTTAGTGTCCTTAAAATGCTTCGTATGGGACATAACGGACCTGAACAGCATCCGATGAAGGATGATCGCTCTGAAGGATACGGTTATGTCACATACACGTGTGAGTCGGTGTTTTCAGCACTTGAGAGTGAAAAGAACCTGATTTTGTGCCTTCATTGGCTCGGCCGGTACAATCCTTCAGTGTCCAGATTTGTGGGGACCAAAGATGTGACTGTGGCTCGATGTTGGAATGTGTAGGAGCGTGAGGACAGGCATACATGAGCCAAATATATGTAAATGGAGAAGGAAATCTAATAATCATGGGGGTCTGGAACGCTGTAGTAGCGGAAGACACTGAAAACGACGTTATGGGAAAATATGGGAATGGTAGTAGGAATGAGAGATGAGATAGAGTTCTGCAGCAAACTTAAGCTTATAATAGCGAATACACCGTTCAAAAATTGTAAGTGGAGGAAATGTACTAGGAAAATGCCTGGAGGAATGGGAAAATATCTACACAACATTATAGTGAGACACAACTTCTAAAATCAGATGTGGGATTGTAAGGCGTACCCAGAAAGATAAACAGACTCTAATAAAAATTTACGAGTAATGTAGAGCAGTCTGAATCTTAGAGAATTATCAGGAAGAATCAACGTGAAAACGAGTTGCGAGCTGGATGTTGAAGTATGCAGAAATGACATTGTGCATCTCAGTATCTCTGAGTACAAGAAACTGCTATAGCGGATATCTCAGTAAGCAGGTTCAGTTAGAGGAATTGATGTCTCTAAAAAGGCGCTCACAGAAGTTGGACAGGCAATTAATGTAGGCACAAGGATGGCATCTGTGAAGAAACCGAGGCTAACAGAATAAATACTTCAATTAATGGACGTAATGAGGAAATACAAATATACTTAGAAAAGACAGAGATACCTATACAGGATGTAACCGGAGGAATGGTTAATACTCACGATACGACATGGAACGAGCATGTGAAGTGAAAAACGTCATATGGTCATGTGCCCTACACGAACTGTTTCTTAGATAACACACGTTCTATTCACATTGTTATTTATTTCCTTCATTATCCAGTACATTGTCAGGTTTTCACTTGTATAATAGTTACTAAACCTTTCAACATGCTTTTGAGAAAGTATCAATTGAAAAATACGTGTTTTTAATACAGTCACCTCAAAGCATTTTTATGCATACCACATTAAAGCTTATGCACAGTTCACAATAAATGTTCTAATAGCCTACCTACAACTTCAGTGCATTTATGCACACTTGGGAGCACATGTTACGTTGCTCGTCTGAATGTCTCTGCAAGTTCCCTAATTAGTGCGGCAGCGTCTATCATGCCAGCAAGCAGTTCATCTCACGTATCCACCTTTCGTTTGATCACATAAGAATTCACTACACTCTATGAACAAAAATTATACGGCGTAAGTTTTGGCGATCTTGGAGGCCAATTAATTGTATCTGCGGTTGAGATGTTCCTCCACACGGCTGGTAAAATATGGAGGGCCTCCTTCACAGCACACGACAGTCCGTGCGGCTGAAGCAACGTCCTGGAGGTGTTCAGTAAACGAATTCTCCAAAAAATGCAAGGAATTCTGCTCCGTCATTCGCTCTTCTAAAATACGTAAATTGACCAGCCAACATGTTACAGATCATGCTGCACCTAACACTGATCGAAAAATGAACTCCGAAATTGGTTCCCGCTGTAGAACGTAGATTTTCCTGCGCCCTTCGATGATTACTAAGTGCGTTGTGGATTTCATTTCGTGTAAAGATGTCTTCATCACTGAATGCTAGTAATGGAAGGAAGCGAGGGCCATCATTTAATCAGTGACAATATTCAAATCGTGTGGCATTGTTGCCCATGTGTAGATTGTGTACACGCTGTACTTGAAGTGGTTACAAGTTTTCCACGTGTATTGTTCACCATACGCGTCTTCTTGATTTAGTGATAAGTCCAGAAAGTCGCTGGGTGCTGGTAGTAGGAGTACACTACATCATTTCGACAAACTGTTTCTGTTCAGGCACAGGTTATTGAACTACCCTTGCAGAAGGAATATGAGAACTTGGGAGAATACATCATTCATGCTGTGTGCTGAAACCTCTTGTAAAATTCTACTTGCAGGAATTCGACGTGTCTGAAAACGTAGGCAGTATTCTCCGATAGCATCAGGAGCATTACCGTCGTAGAAGCCATAAACATACACCATAACAGCGCATTCTTCGTTAGATTAGCGGTATTTGTGCAAACAGATACACATTCAGTCCATCATATTAGTTCACTCACAATGCACCATCGACAACTTCACTTTTAGCAGGATAGAATGGAAGACGGACGTCCCGAGCAAAGAGGCTGAAGCAACGAGTTAGTTTGGGCTACAACAAAACGTCATATAGGTTGGGTAGTTAAGACACGCATGAACGTGGGTAACATTGGCCCAAAAACAGGTGTACGTTAAATATGTTCTGTCTCAGAAGCAATTCGGAATACGGCTTATGCCCACATGGGATTTTTTGCTTCAGTTGAATGTTATTGTCGTATCGAGAAATAATAACTATTCTACTCATACATCAAAATCCACATGCTACTCTGCAAATCACATTTAAATGTCAGGCAGAGGGCTCATTGGAGCCACCATTACAATAATTCTCTGTTATTCCACTCTCAACTGCAAGCTGAAAAATCGAACATCTCAATCTTTCCGTGCGCGCTCTGATTTCCCTTACGTTTTATGATGACCGTTTCTCCCTAGGTCGGTGGTCGGCGTCAGCATAATATTTTCGCATTCGGAGGAGAAAGTTGGTGACTGAAATTTCGTGAGACGCCTTTGTTTTAATGATATCCATCCCAAATCCCGTGTAATGCCATTGACACTCTTTCCACTACTTATAGGTAATACAAAACGTGCTGCCCTTCTTCGAACTTTGTCGAAGTATTCCGTTAATCCTATCTAGACACCGCGTAGCAGTACTCCAAGAGAGAAATGACGAGCGTCGGCATTCTCTCTAACAGATCTGCTGCATCTTCCAATAAAATGCAGTCTTTGGTTCGCCTTCCCCACAACATCTTCCATGTGTTCTTCCCCATTTAAGTTAGTAATTCCTAGACATTTAGTTGAATTTACCGCCTGTAGATTTGACTGATTTACCGTGCAACCGAAGTTTGACGGATTCCTTTTAGCACTCACGTGGATAACCTCATACTTTTCATTATTTAGGATCACTTACCAATTTTAGTACCATACATATATCTCATGTAAGTGTTTTGCAATTGGTTTTGATCTTCTGATGTCTTTACTAGACAATAAAAGACAGCGTCATCTGAAAACAATCTAAGACGGCAGCTCAGATTGTCTCCTACACCGTTTATACAGATGAGGAACAACACAGGGTCTGAAACACTATCTTGGAGACGCCATAAATCACTTCTGTTTTACTTTATGACTTTCCATCAATAACTACGAATTGTGACCACTCTGACAGAAAATCACGAATCCATTCGCATAACCCATACGATACTTCATAAGCAAGCAATTGACCACAAGCCGCTTGTGCGGTACAGCGTCAAAAGCCTTCTGGAAATAAAGAAATGGCGAATCAGTTTGAAATCCGTAGTCAACAGCAGTAAGCACTTCGTGTGAACAAAGAGCTAGTTGTGATCCACAAGAATGATGTTTTCTAAATTCATTTTGACTTTATGTCAATATACCATTCTCTTCGAGGTAATTCATGATGTTCGAACGCAACATATGTTCCAAAATCATGCAGTATATGACAATATGGGCCTGTAACTTAGTGAATTACAGTTACTGCCCTTCTTGGATATGGTGTGACCTGTGAAATTTTTCAGTCTTTGGGTACAGATTTTTCATTGACCTCTCCAGGCTTTGGGTATGGGTCTCTTCGAGCGTGAGGGTGTATATGATTCTTAAGTATAGAGCTATTCCATCAGCATACGCTGAATGGAACCTAACTGGTATACATTCTGGACCAGAATATATATATATATATATATATATATATATATATATATATATATATATATATATATATATATATATATTTTCCACGTCTCCTTCTAAAACAACTGGATAGATTTCAAACTAACTTATTACACATATCACTAGCTGTCTAGATAGCGCTGTGGGGGGTAAGAAAAGGGGGTAAGAACACCATCCTCCGCTGGAGGTAGCGATGGCGGTTGAAAGTAGTTCCTCCCTGCCGTGGAGTACGCAGGGAACCTCCTGTCCACTTGGATTTCCTGTAGAACAGGCATGTTGTGTGGGTAGTATCAGAACGCAGTGGAGGCAGAACACAAGCAGCTGGCCATGCTTGTGCTAAGCCAGGAGGGGGGGGGGGGGGGGGAGGGGGAAGAGAGGATATTAAATGAGGGACGAGGGTATGGACAAAATGAAGGGTCAGAGGAGATGGACACAGAGAGATGGAGGATGGATAGAGAGAAGCAGGAGGAGAAGGTGGATAGGGAGAATGGGAAGAAGGAGATGTCCAGAGAGAGGGGAAAGGAGGAGATGGACAGAGGTGGGGAATCAAGAGGTGGTTGGAGAGGGAAGAAGGAGGAGATCAACAGAAATAGGGAGAAAGAGGAGAGTGACAGAGAAAGATAGGAGGCATTAAGAGATGTACAGAGAGAGGACAAGGAGGAGATATGTGCAACATGTATGGCAAAAGGATACATGTGCGAAACTGTGGGCATAAGGCTAGTACAGTTATGTAAGTGTCTAAGGAATGAAATTAATGTGAAATGCAGGGTACCTAAAGGAAAAATGAAGGATTTTTTAAAAAAGAGGAGTGGTCACTGGAGGGGAGATTTAGTATACAGAATAGTCAGAACCATCTTCGGTGACGGTGTCAACATGAAGAATGTAGAAGAAATTCAGCTGTTAAACGTAGAGGCGAGAGGGCGTGGATGGGAGGTACACTGAACGCCTTTGCTAAGGGGAGAAACTAAAGGAAGTCAGTTACTGATGAACAGATGATCCGGAATTATAGCTGGAGTTCGGCAGAGTTTTGGAACAAATTACAGTCAAATAAGGCAGGAAGTATAGATAACATTCATTCAGGCTTTCCTGGGTCATTTGGCTGGGAGGGGGAATGGTAACCGAATGGCTGTTCACGTTCGTGTTTAGAACCTTTGAGACTGGAGACGTAGATAGCACTTCACGAGATACCGACTGAATTCAGATCCAAAGTTTGCCAACAAGTGTTTGGTCCTGCTGGACTCGCATAAGACAGAATCAGTTAAACCCTCGGAGTAGAGCAGCCGGGTACAATGCGATAGATACTATTACATTAGTTGTCATATTTTAAAAATAATATACGTTTAAAAAATAATACATTTCACACGTTTACGAAGATATCTCCAGTACTAACCTCCTCATATAGTTGAAGATTAATTGATCGATTTTTGTATTGAAAGCAGTCTTAGAAAGATTATTGTTTATGTGTGTGTTATAGTTGTTGGGTCACTAAGCATAACGTAAAGAGATCCTGTGGAAACTTGATCCTAGTCAAGCTGATTCCAGAGACCACTAAAAGTGCACGTTAAACACTCCGACAATAAAATGCTCTCAGCCGATGAATTAATTCTCGGTAAGGGCTGAAGCATTGTTTATTTCACCGGATTAAAGAGGAGATTCTTGAGGGTTAGAGAAACGGGGCTAGGAGATAAAAAGACAGACTTCATTTGCGAGTGCACCGCCTAGAATATAACGCGAGCCCTCCGAATACTTTAATCTCGATATTAGCGAGGAATATCCGGCAGCGCACTTGTTCGGCGTTTATTTGTTCGCGGACAGCCCCGACCGACCTGGCCTGCAGGGGGAGTTCTGACAGTGGAGAGGCCGGCAAAGTGTCGCGACCCTACCCCCCTACCCCCAACAACCCCTTCCACGGCCCTCACGCAGATAATCGAGTGCGGGCGACGCTTTAGGCAGTGAAATATGGGCCGACCACGGCGCCCGTGCCGCCACCAGGAATGAATGGATGGCTACAAGCTGGAAAATGGATTCAGTTCTCGGCAGGCGGAAAAATGGGGGTCTAAATTATGAACCTCTGAATATGAATAAAGGATGATACCGTGTAAGGAGACGCAGATTTTTATCTCTTACGCGAAAAACCCAGTCACCGAGGGAAGCGTTTCTTTCCTGGTCGAGGATGAGATTAGCAATAAAAACATGAATAAGTTTAAAAAATCTTTCGAAGAGAAAATGGATTTCAGTTACTTTTTTCCAGCAATGCCACTGTAGAGAAATTTTTAAAACATACTAGTAGATTTTCAACGCTGACTCAGCGTAATACAGTTTGCTATACGAGTAATTCAATATTTCCTTCCCAAGAAATACGTACTGCCTTATTCTATTAAGCTTTTCACAGTCAGAGTACTACTGACGTGAAAGAGGTTTACGCGGTTTCATTGTTGTGCATTTATAATTTCGTTTAACACAGTCATGCCTTCCTGTGCAAATTTAATAAGCTCACTCGCATATATATTTTTTTGTTTCTTTTTTATTTCTTTGCTACTGTGATCTTCATTTCGAAGACTGGTTTGACGGAGCTCTCCACCATATCCTGTGCAAGCCTCTTCATACCTGCATAAGTCCTGCAACCTACACTCATTTGAACCTACCTTCTATCCGTCTTCCCTACGAACTTCACACTTCACACTTTACTCCATTACCGTATTGATTATAACTTCATGATTCAGGATGTGACGCACAACTGATCCGTTATTGTAAACAGATTTTACTGTAAATGTCTTATTTCTGTAATTCGATTGAGTACCTCCTCATTAGTTACGCAATCTACAAGCACAATCTTCAACATTGTAGTACCGCAATTCAAAGCCTTCTGCCCACTTCTTGTTTGCACTGTCTACAGCCCACGTTTCACTTCCGTATAAGCATTACACTCCAAACAATTACGCCCAGCACTTAAATTTATAGTTGATAAAACAGATTCCTATTTTCCAGTAGCCATTTTCTTCGCATTGCCAATCTGCATTTGATGTCCTCTCATCTTTGGCCATCATCCATTATTTTGCTGTGGAAGTAGTAAAACTAATCAATTATTCATACCTCATCAGCATCACTTGATTTAATGCGACAACATTCCAGTACACTTGTGTCACTTTCACTGAAGTTCATTTTACAATCGTTCAGCTGTTGTTCCAAGTTTTTTGTCGTCTCTGACAGAATTACAATGTCATCAGAACAATTCAGACCTTTTCTTTCTTCTCCCTTGACTTCACGCTGAATTCCCACTCAACTTGACTAATGTACTGATTAAATGAGATGGGGAGTAGGATAAAACACTGTCTTCACTCCGTTCTTAATCCTGCTTCCCTTTCATGTCGGACTCTTATAACTACAATCTGGTTTCTGCACAAGTTGTTAATAAACTTCCATTCCCTGTATTTTCTCCCTGCCACATTCAGAATTTCAAAGAGAGTACTCCGGTCTATATTGTCAAGAGTTTTATATAAATCTGCAAATGCTTTAAGGGACAGTCAAATGAAAAAAGGACACATCGAAAAAAGTAAGAGTACGGTCATTACTGCAATAGTAGTCGCCGTGACTGTTAACATCTTTATCCCGCTGTGAGACAAGAGCGACAATGCCTTCACGCAAAAATGTTTGCGTTGAATACGTAAACAAGTTTGTACCCAGGCGTGCACGTTCTTCGTCCGAAGCAAATCGGCGGCCAACAATGTCTTTCTTCAGGGCTCCAAAAAAGCGGAAATTGCCTGGGGAGAGATCGGGACTGTATGGAGGATGTATAAAGACTTCTCAGTGAAAGTGAAACGTCCCCTTAGAACAATTTTACATGACTGTCCTTAACCTGGCAGTCTGTGCTTTACCTGACACACAATATTTTTAGCGCAACGCAATCTGACTTCCAATAATCCCTACAAAAGAATGGCCCTGACTAACATTAACCTATACCTTTCACAAATGCCAGTCATTGTCTGTTTCTTTGTTGGCGCGTGTCGTTCCTTGGATTAGGAGACCTAACTTCTACAAATTCGCCTTGCCGAGAGGGCCTATCGTTTTGTCGGTAGTTTACATAGTTTCTTGTTTGTCGGTCATGTGGTGGAGAATTTCTCCCGGAATCGTAACTGCGCGCTGAACTGTTGCGTCTGAAGTTATTCTGTCTCCCTTGATAATAATTGTTTTGGTTTCCATATTGTCTGTTCCTATGGTTATCTCTGTCATATTCATAGTTACTAAAGTGCGATCTTTATCTGTAGCTATTACTCTGCCAGTGGTTGTCGTATGGGTGGTGTCTGTTTTGTTCACGATTTGTATTGTGAGAATAGCCTTGTCGTGTCCGGTTATTATTTCTTTCATCGCGGAATTGCGACGGATGTGACTTGTAGTGATTGTTTTCCTGTTTTCGCATCCCGCGGCTGTCTGTTTCAATTTCTAATTCTTGTAAGAGTCCCTGAAAAGCTTCAATGTCGTCTTTGCAACGCCCTGCCAAAATAATATGTCGTAAATGTTCAGGCTGTTTGATTAAGCAAATGCGGATGAGTTCTGAGGGGCTGTATGGGTTTGAAAGATATTGATTCTTATGCAACATGTCTTCAAAATATTTGACAAGACCGGAAAATTCAGATTGTTCGAAATGTTTCATCATTATGATGCCATGTTTTACTCGGTCTTGTGTGGCTTGAGACCAATATGCTGAGAGGAAAGCATGGTAAAATTCTCCTTCACTGTGGCAATCGTGAATGACCGATCGCATTCTTACAGCTGCTTCATTCTCTAAATAGCCACACATAAATTCTAATCTGTGCTCTAATGACCAGTTGGGAGGAAAACAATGAGAGAATTGATGGAGCCACGCTTGTGGATGAATGTCGTAGCCAGAATTCTTAAATGTTTTAAATCTACGTGTAGTAATGAACAGCTTATAGTCAAAATCATCATGTCGGCGAGTAGCATATCGGTCACTGTTACGTCTTGTCGGCGGTTCCATCTCAAAATTCGGTGTACCTTGCCAATTTCTTTCATAATTACCGAAATGCCCTGTGTTATTATTTTGTGGCTTTTCCGTATTTCTAAGTTCCTCTTCCCATGTTGGAGCGCGAGTGTCCTCTGAAATATGTAATTCTTGTATTACCTGCATCAACTGATCTTGTACTTCCCGGATTTCTCTTTTGTACTGTGTATTGATTTGATTTTGATTTTGTTTGAATTTTCTTATTTGTTCATACTCTTCTGTGTCAGTGAAGGCTACAGGTCTTGTGTCATTCAGATCATCATCTACCTTTGTAGATAAGTTAGTGACCTGATCCGAAAGTTCGGCTACTTTCTCCGATAGTGAACACATTTCCTCAGTGTGTTTTTCTGAACCAAGTTTCAGAGTGTCCATTTGTGTTGAAATCGAATCTACTGTGTCCTTTAAGTTTTCCTGAGTTTTTGCAAGTTGCGTAACCGAATCGGTAGATGCAACTGAGACAGTTTTAGCTTGCAAGGTCTCATGATTTTCATGAACAATAGTTTGCAGTTCTTTTATGGCTGCTTCGTGATTCTGTAATGCATTTTCATGACGCGAAAAAATAGGTTGAAAATGCTCACAAATTTTTTTTTACTTCATTACAGACCTTTTGACATTTCGATTCAATGTTATGTAACTCAGTAGTTAAATCTTCACGTGTTTGTTCAAGTGTGGTGTCTAACTTTTGAAGATTTTGTTCCATTGTGTCTAACTTTTGAAGATTTTGTTCCATTGTGTCTAACTTTTGAAGATTTTGTCCCATTTGTTTCTGATTTTTTTCAAGAGTTGTGTCTAACTTTTGTAGCCTTTGTCCCATTTGTCTCTGATTTTGTTCCATTTGTTGCATTAATTGCAATAATAATGTATTAGTGTCTCGAATCTGTTTCTCTATGCTTTTTGGCAGTGCATTTTCACCGGCAACATTCACATTTTGACAAGCAGAAAATGTGTCTTGACTCATTTGAGAAAACGGTGAGGACGCAAAACCTGAATCTACAGTATTTGCAAAATTGTGTCCTATCATTTCGGATTCCTGAGGCGAGCTGTTGCCGAGCGATCGATCGATAATGCTTCCCTGTTCACTAATTGTTACACTGCCTACGCCATTGTTTGCCGCCCGCTCCATTTCCCTATGCACAGTTACCAAATTACTATGTTGAACATTAGTTAATTCATTACATGGTGGCGCTAACACACTACTTACGTCTTCACTGTCATTTCTCAGTTTACTTTGGAGCCTAGTGTTACGTTTTTCACACGCCATTATTGTCACAATATTTCACACGATAACACAGAAAAGCACAATTTGAAGAGCAAAAATAAGGGAACACATTAACATAGTACTGAAAATAATATCTAGTTAATTGCAGCTGCGAAATACTTGGTGCAAATCTACATGCATGCCACAACTGTTTTACTGTACATCAATGAAAGACTGCAACTACAAAGGAGATTCTCTCTACAATTACGTGCTAGCAATAAACAAAATCTACACTAATTACACAAACTACAAGAAAAAATCAGAAGATTCCAGTGAGATATCCTCGGCTAAGGGTCGACATATGAAACGTCCCCTTTGAAAAATTATACATGACTGTCCTTAACCTGACAGACTGTGCTTAACCTGACACACAACATTTTTAGCGCAACGCAGTCTGACTTCCAATAATCCCTACAAAAGAATGGCCCTGACTAACATTAACCTATACCTTTCACGAATCACTTACCTCACAAAAATCTTCGTTACTGGAACTACTGCAATACAGCGAGCGCCACTACTGCCGGCTAAATAAAAGATTCAAACTACGGAAGTCACTAACTACTGATAGGGATAGTTAGCAAATGAAAGATTTTAATAGAGAACAAACACTGTATTTACCTTAATATCATCACAAGTCATAATATATGTAATTTCAAAACTCCGCCATCTCTCTCCTCACATCCACCACTGCCGGCGGCTCACCTCTAACTGCGCAACGCTACGCGCTGTTCACATCCAGCTGCCGCTGCCCAACACTACAATGGCAGACAACAATGCAAACTAGCCACAGACTGCACACAGCACAGCCAGTGATTTTCATACAGAGCGCTACGTAACGATGCCAATAAGAAAACATAAACAGCCTACTTACATAAAGAAAACATAAACAGCCTACTTACATAAAGAAAACATAAACAGCCTACTTACATAAAGAAAACATAAACAGCCTACTTACATAAAGTAAACATAAACAGCCTACTTACAAAAGTTCTGCAGCGCAGTCGAAACCACCTTGGCAACATGTTGCCCATATCCGTTGTCTTCACGGGATATGAGTATTAATCTGATCTGACAATGTTAGTGGTAGAGGCAGCCTGGTACATTTCCTGTTCGTTTTAAAAACGCCATCACAGCGTAACGGTAACTACAGATACTCTGGCCAAGCAGATAGTACACGAGAACGAAGATAAACATCTTGAAGTATCGCTGGAGGGCTATACACAAAACCAAAACAAAATTGAAATACATTCGGTCAAATGTATTGTTAAACGACTTCTCTAAAACAAAAATAATATAGTTTGCAGGAACATTTGATGCACTTCATTTGCTGTACACGATTTCTAGTATCATTCAAAGGCGCATCGACTGTGTCTGTAAACTACTTCTTAACTTACTTTTAAGCAAACATTTCACAAAAAAATTTGACCCAAGTTTTTTTTAATTTTTTTACATTTGCAAGTTTTTGTGAGAAATCGTAATCTTTTGAGAATTCAGTTGCGTTCCTAGCGTTCTCCGCGTACATAAAGGAGTAATTATTGTATGAGAACCAATTACAGCACCTGAAAACATGCTCAAAATTTTCGGAATTGAGTACAAGGTTTAGAAATTCTGTGTATGCAGCCCTAGCAAGGTAAAGTTAAAGCTGTAGCTGCCTATGCAGTTTGAACACACTGCATGATGCATCGGGAGGCTCTGGCCGCTAACGAACGTAGCCTACGCCTTCACGAAGTGCAGCAAACGGTTAGAGGAACAAATACTACTATTAAGGCAAAATCTATAAATTCAAGGCTTTTTACAGTAGTACGTGAGGAGACGGGTGCAGGACATTGCTGGATGGCTTTCAAGAGGCACAGTACTAATGAGAGTGAACTGAGGAATGATGTATTCTATTTCTTAAAGGAGAAAAGTAAGTCACTGCAGAATGTTTCAGCAACGGAGATTTTCGGTCGAAAGTGGCTTATGTAACAGACATTTTTGAGGAACTAAATATTCTGAACATTTCATTTTGATGTAATCATATAACTGTACTAGTTCGGAACAAAAAGGTAGAGGCGTTCGTAAACGAATTAGAGGTGTGGCAATATCCAATGGAAATTGTCGCGGTAGATATGTTCTCTATTGTAGTGTCACTGAAAAGCATGCCTTCTTCATCATCGTGAAACACTAAAAGTTCACTTGAAAAGCATTTCATTGACGATTTCGATAAAATGGTTCAAAAATCCATTCAAAAATGCTGCTGGACCATCATGTCTAAACATAAAAGACCAGGAACAACTTGTTGATGGCATTTGTGATCCTTCGCCGAAAAGTAAATTTAATGAAGTGTCTTTGTTGTCGTTTTGGATATGGAATAGCAAGAGATTCCCAACGCTGAGCCAGAATGCAATGAAGATCCTGGTTCCGTTTGCAACAACTTACTTGTGCAAGGCTAGCTTTCCAGCTTTGGTAGCCATGAAATCGAACTACTGGACAAAGCTAAAGACAAGCGAAGTGACTTTTTCTGATATTGTACCACATCTGTAGAAACTTTCTTCTCAAAAGCAAGCTGATCCATCACCTTGAACTTCGTAATTTAAATGTTTAGTGCTCTTATAATCCTTGATTGCTAAATTGTAAATGTTTTTCATTTCATACCTACATCTACATCTACAAGGATACACTGCAACTCATATTTAAGTGGCTGGCACATAGTTTCTGAATGAATGAAAATATGGAGAAGATAAACAATTTTTACGTATTTTCCTTAGATTAATTCATGTTTCGGTTTCTGTAGCGTGAAATCCTTCTAAATTAAATGTGGTGAAAAACAGAATGAAGCAGAGAAAATATAGAAAATGAGTATTTTTATTAATAAAATGGGCTGAGGGGGGTGGGGGGAGCTCATACTGTTTCTCCCTCCTGAAGGGAAGCCCAGAGGAAGAAAGTTTGAGAACCACTGATCTGTACTATGAGAACAACTGACACAAGTTATATCTGGTGAGGTGCTTGGGTCTGTGCCCGCAACTGCCTAATTGGCTACTGTCAAATCTAATTTACTATTAAATTGCGCAACGTACGGAATTTTTTTCTTAACAATTATTTCTCCGTACAACCAACCCTGAAAAAGCCTTAAGAGCCTATCAGAATGTTTGTCACGACCCTGTTCACTATAATGTGTTACTTAGGTACCACAGGGGTTTGTCAAAAGAAATTGTTAGACAAATAAATAATAATAATAACGGTAATAATAAAATCTTTAACATTTCTCACCACACTTCTTCAAGCACACTTCTTTTCTCGAAAACCTTGCTCTGCAGAGAATAATACTACTAACTTATAGTCTTTAAAGGAACAGCATCTCGTTCGTTATGGAAGGATTCTGCAGTTAAGAAAAAGTAAAAGAGATCGTGCTTTCTTAAACAAACTGCTCCTGTATCCTGGAGGATGGAGGCCCAAATCTCCATCCACCCATCATGATTAAAGTCTTTCATGTTTTCCTTAAATTACTTAAAACTAATGCCAGGTGGTTCCTACGATGAGGCCACAGTGGACTACCTGTTGTCCAGTCTTCCTTAACAAACTAGACCTAAGAGGTGTGACGTGAGGTCACGTAACTAAGGACATCACATACATCCGTGCCCGAGGCAGGATTCGAACCTGCGACCATAGAGGTCGCGCGGTTCCAGACTGTAGCGCTTACAACAGCTCGGCCACCCCAGCCGACCAGTATTTATCTAATTGTATCAGTGCTATAATGAACGCTATATAAAATACAAGGAAGTCACAGGTTGTATGGTGACTAATTTTTTTTATTACTAGTTAAGATTTATAAATGGATTGTCTTATGGTTAAGACACATGACTCCATACCTATGTATGACGTGTTGATCTCAACTTTCATTAATCTGATGATGATTTATAAATCGAAACGTGTAATTAAAGAAAGCGTTCACAACAAAACTTTGTTGTTCCCATTTTCAAGAAGGGTCATAAATCAGATGCGAATAATTATAGGCCTATTTCGCTTACGTCAATCTGTTGTAGAATAATGGAACATGTTTTGTGTTCTCGTATTATGATGTTCTTAGATAATACAAATCTCCTTCATCATAACCAACATGGATTCCGCAAACAGAGATCATGTGAAACTCAGCTCGCCCTATTTGCCCAAGAAATTCACAGTGCCGTAGACACTGGCGAGCAGATTGATGCCGTATTCCTGGACTTCAGGAAGGCATTTGATACGGTTCCGCACTTACGTTTAGTGAAAAAAATACGAGCTTACGGAATATCGGACCAGGTTTGTGATTGGATTCAGGATTTCCTAGAAGAAAGAACACAACATGTTATTCTTAACGGTTCAAAATCTGCAGATGTAGAGGTAATTTCGGGAGTACTGCAAGGAAGCGTGATAGGACCTTTATTGTTTACAATATACATAAATGACTTAGTTGACAACATCGGTAGCTCCGTGAGGCTATTTGCAGATGACACGGTTGTCTACAAGAAAGTAGCAACATCAGAAGACTCGTACGTACTCCAGGAAGACCTGCAGAGGATTAATGCATGGTGCGACAGCTGGCAGCTTTCCCTAAACGTAGATAAATGTAATATAATGCGCATACATAGGGGCAGAAATCCATTCCAGTACGATTATGCCATAGGTGGTAAATCATTGGAAGCGGTAACGACCGTAAAATACTTAGGAGTTACTATCCGGAGCGATCTGAAGTGGAATGATCACATAAAACAAATAGTGGGAAAAGCAGGCGCCAGGTTGAGATTCATAGGAAGAATTCTAAGAAAATGTGACTCATCGACGAAAGAAGTAGCTTACAAAACGCTTGTTCGTCCGATTCTTGAGTATTGCTCATCAGTATGGGACCCTTACCAGGTTGGATTGATAGAAGAGATAGACATGATCCAGCGAAAAGCAGCGCGATTCGTCATGGGGACATTTAGTCAGCGCGAGAGCGTTACGGAGATGCTGAACAAGCTCCAGTGGCGGACACTTCAAGAAAGGCGTTACGCAATACGGAGAGGTTTATTATCGAAATTACGAGAGAGCACATTCCGGGAAGAGATGGGCAACATATTACTACCGCCCACATATATCTCGCGTAATGATCACAACGAAAAGATCCGAGAAATTAGAGCAAATACGGAGACTTACAAGCAGTCGTTCTTCCCACGCACAATTCGTGAATGGAACAGGGAAGGGGGGATCAGATAGTGGTACAATAAGTACCCTCCGCCACACACCGTAAGGTGGCTCGCGGAGTATAGATGTAGATGTAGACTTGCATGTACTCTTATAGCGTCGATAATAGCGCTGACACAACCTTCAATCTAGACCTGTAATTATGTAAATGCCTCTATACAAGAATCAAGTTTCTTTCGTTCTCATGCTGTAATACTGTGACGTGTCCAGTATCCCTGGAGACGTGATCCGTGGATTAATAGTACTACTACTACCAATGCTCTGCACTACAGCATTAGACACGGCTCATGAATGGTATGTAATTTGCTGTCTGAAGTAGAGCAGTTGGTACCGCTCATGTGGGAGAAGAAACGCGCCTTCTGTTCTCTGATGTGGTTACGTACGGCGACACATGTGCCTTGTTGCACAGGCATCAGCGAACGTCCGACGTGGCAGACCGAGTGCGGCGCCGGGTTGCGAGCGTTTTCGGCAGAGAACAGTCCCCCTAAAGGAGTGCGCTAGCAGCTCGTGTGAATAATGGGCGCCAATAAATAGGCGCCATTGTAGCTGGTGGGCTGCGGCGCACGGCATAATGCCGTTGCGCCTCCAGCGGTACAGTCGCGCGCGCTCCAAGTGGACCTCTCGTACCGAGCGTAGCGTTTCCTTCGTGGCAGTGCCACAGAGAGCGATAGTGGCCTCAGAATGGGCTCGAGATTTCCCGATACAGTACCAGATACAGTGTCGACAGCTGTCCGAACATCTCGTGCAACGTGAGCGCAGACCATGAGCTAGCCACAGCAAGATATAAAAGTGCTTCAGATTTGACAGTTTGGCGGAATAGATTAGGAACAGCAACAAAAATGTGGAGGTGTAAGTTTTCAGTACCCTCCTTAGCGGATTACTATTTTTAGATTTCCAGTTTCCTCTGTACGATTATCTGCTAGTTTTCTCATGAATGGACGATGCTTTTGAGGAAGATTGATACATTCCTTGAAATTGAAATAAGAACACCGTGAATTCATTGTCCCAGGAAGGGGAAACTTTATTGACACATTCCTGGGGTCAGATACATCACATGATCACACTGACAGAACCACAGGCACATAGACACAGGCAACAGAGCATGCACAATGTCGGCACTAGTACAGTGTATATCCACCTTTCGCAGCAATGCAGGCTGCTATTCTCCCATGGAGACGATCGTAGAGATGCTGGATGTAGTCCTGTGGAACGGCTTGCCATGCCATTTCCACCTGGCGCCTCAGTTGGACCAGCGTTCGTGCTGGACGTGCAGACCGCGTGAGACGACGCTTCATCCAGTCCCAAACATGCTCAATGGGGCACAGATCCGGAGATCTTGCTGGCCAGGGTAGTTGACTTACACCTTCTAGAGCACGTTGGGTGGCACGGGATACATGCGGACGTGCATTGTCCTGTTGGAACAGCAAGTTCCCTTGCCGGTCTAGGAATGGTAGAACGATGGGTTCGATGACGGTTTGGATGTACCGTGCACTATTCAGTGTCCCCTCGACAATCACCAGTGGTGTACGGCCAGTGTAGGAGATCGCTCCCCACACCATGATGCCGGGTGTTGGCCCTGTGTGCCTCGGTCGTATGCAGTCCTGATTGTTGCGCTCACCTACACGGAGCCAAACACGCATACGACCATCATTGGCACCAAGGCAGAAGCGACTCTCATCGCTGAAGACGACACGTCTCCATTCGTCCCTCCATTCACGCCTGTCGCGACACCACTGGAGGCGGGCTGCACGATGTTGGGGCGTGAGCGGAAGACGGCCTAACGGTGTGCGGGACCGTAGCCCAGCTTCATGGAGACGGTTGCGAATGGTCCTCGCCGATACACCAGGAGCAACAGTGTCCCTAATTTGCTGGGAAGTGGCGGTGCGGTCCCCTACGACACTGCGTAGGATCCCACGGTCTTGGCGTGCATCCGTGCGTCGCTGCGGTCCGGTCCCAGGTCGACGGGCACGTGCACCTTCCGCCGACCACTGGCGACAACATCGATGTACTGTGGAGACCTCACGCCCCAATTGTTGAGCAATTCGGCGGTACGTCCACCCGGCCTCCCGCATGCCCACTATACGCCCTCGCTCAAAGTCCGTCAACTGCACATACGGTTCACGTCCACGCTGGCGCGGCATGCTACCAGTGTTAAAGACTGCGATGGAGCTCCGTATGCCACGGCAAACTGGCTGACACTGACGGCGGCGGTGCACAAATGCTGCGCAGCTAGCGCCATTCGACGGCCAACACCGCGGTTCCTGGTGTGTCCGCTGTGCCGTGCGTGTGATCATTGCTTGTACAGCCCTCTCGCAGTGTCCGGAGCAAGTATGGTGGGTCTGACACACCGGTGTCAATGTGTTCTTTTTTCCATTTCCAGGAGTGTATTTTGTACTGAAGATGAACAAGAGCTATACTTGTGTCTTCAACATTCTGATCAAATTTAAAACAATAGAATAACTGCAAATGGAAGAGATATTTGTTCAATAGATGGCATGAGTACAAGACAGTGTCTTTCTTGCAGTGGAGTTCAAAAATGTTCAAATGTGTGTGAAATCTTATGGGACTTAACTGCTAAGGTCATCAGTCCCTAAGCTTACACGCTACTTAATCTAAAGTATCCTAAGGACAAACACACACACCCATGCCCGAGGGAGGACTCGAATCTCCGCCGGGACCAGCCGCACAGTCCATGACTGCGGCGCTTAAGACCGCTCGGCTACTCGGGCGCGGTGCAGTGGAGCTCAGCAGTGAGCTGAAAATACAAGTGATGCGTAATTTCACATGGAACGAACGGGACTGGAACTAGAACATTCAACTACCACACCGTACTAATCAAACCCATCGTCTGCAGCAAGAGTTAACCATAAACTAAATGCGGCATTCATTGTGTATCAGAACTTCCATCAGACACGTTGGACCGACATTCTGTAATGTTTAATATAGCAAAGGATGAGACTGTTATGGAGATGCCGACGGTATTCACGTATACGTTTAGGGCTAATTGGCCATTGTCAGACTTACTGTCTGTTGAAGAAAGGTTGCCGTGTAATGTATCTGCTAAACAGGTGAAGGGAAAGGTGCCACAGAGCACAAAATAAATAAGTAAATAAAAATGGTTCAAATGGCTCTGAGCACTATGGGACTTAACATCTGAGGTCATCAGTCCCCTAGAACTTAGAACTATTCAAACCTAACAAACCTAAGGACATCACACACATCCATGCCCGAGGCAGGATTCAAACTTGCGAACGTACCGATCGCGCGGTTCCAGACTGAAGCGCCTAGAACCACTCGGCCACACCGGCCGGCAATAAGTAAATATTGGCCGCCCTTGAGAGGAGTTCTCAGCGAGACAGCCACGGTAGGCGACCCAATCCATTTATAGAGGGAGCTCGTGTGTACCTCAGAAGCTTTGACAAAGTGAATAGAGTGGAGACGAAATTGGTGGAAAACTGTTGCCACACTGTAAGGGGATCTATGACATTGTGTTGTGACACGGGTAGCAGTCCTCATAAGAGACCAAGCAATGTCAAGGGAATTAAGGTCAGTTGCCACTCCCTGCACCAAGTGCCTATCCGCTGCAGATCTTCCTGCATTTCGCTACAATTTTCTAATGCTGCAACTTCTCTGTATATTACAGCATCATCCGTGAAAAGTCGCATGGAACTTCCGACACTATCTACTAGGTCATTTATATATATTGTGAAAAGCAATGGTCCCATAACACTCCCCTGTGGCACGCCAGAGGTTACGTTAACGTCTGTAGACGTCTCTCCATTGATAACAACATGCTGTGTTCTGTTTGCTAAAAACTCTTCAATCCAGCCACACAGCTGGTCTGATATTCCGTAGGCTCTTACTTTGTTTATCAGGCGACTGTGCGGAACTGTATCGAACGCCTTCCGGAAGTCAAGGAAAATAGCATCTACCTGGGAGCCTGTATCTAATATTTTCTGGGTCTCATGAACAAATAAAGCGAGTTGGGCCTCACACGATCGCTGTTTCCGGAATCCATGTTGATTCCTACATAGTAGATTCTGGGTTTCCAAAAACGGCATGATACTCGAGCAAAAAACATGTTCTAAAATTCTGAAACAGATCGGCGTCAGAGATATAGATCTATATTTCCGCGCATCTGCTCGACGACCCTTCTTGAAGACTGGGACTACCTGTGCTCTTTTCCAATCATTTGGAACCTTCCGTTCCTCTAGAGACTTGCGGTACACGGCTGTTAGAAGGGGGGGGGGGGCAAGTTCCTTCGCGTACTCTGTGTAGAATCGAACTGGTATCCCGTCAGGTCCAGTAGACTTTCCTCTGTTGAGTGATTCCAGTTGCTTTTCTATTCCTTGGACACTTATTTCGATGTCAGCCATTTTTTCGTTTGTGCGAGGATTTAGAGAAGGAACTGCAGTGCGGTCTTCCTCTGTGAAACAGCTTTGGAAAAAGGTGTTTAGTATTTCAGCTTTACGCGTGTCATCCTCTGTTTCAATGCCTTCATCATCCCGGAGTGTCTGGATATGCTGTTTCGATCCACTTACTGATTTAACGTAAGACCAGAACTTCCTAGGATTTTCTGTCAAGTCGGTACATAGAATTTTACTTTCGAATTCACTGAACGCTTCACGCATAGCCCTCCTTACGCTAACTTTGACATCGTTTAGCTTCTGTTTGTCAGAGGTTTTGGCTGCGTTTAAACTTGGAGTGAAGCTCTCTTTGCTTTCGCAGTAGTTTCCTAACTTTGTTGTTGTACCACGGTGGGTTTTTCCCGTCCCTCACAGTTTTACTCGGCACGTACCTGTCTAAAACGCATTTTACGATTGCCTTGAACTTTTTCCATAAACACTCAACATTGTCAGTGTCGGAACAGAAATTTTCGTTTTGATCTGTTAGGTAGTCTGAAATCTGCCTTCTATTACTCTTGCTAAACAGATAAACCTTCCTCCCTTTTTTTATATTCCTATTTACTTCCATATTCAGGGATGCTGCAACGGCCTTATGATCACTGATTCCCTGCTCTGCGCTTACAGAGTCGAAAAGTTCGGGTCTGTTTGTTATCAGTAGGTCCAAGATGTTATCTCCACGAGTGGGTTCTCTGTTTAATTGCTCGAGGTAATTTTCGGATAGTGCACTCAGTATAATGTCACTCGATGCTCTGTCCCTACCACCCGTCCTAAACATCTGAGTGTCCCAGTCTATATCTGGTAAATTGAAATCTCTACCTAAGACTGTAACATGCTGAGAAAATTTATGTGAAATGTATTCCAAAGTTTCTCTCAGTTGTTCTGCCACTAATGCTGCTGAGTCGGGAGGTCGGTAAAAGGAGCCAATTATTAACCTAGCTCGGTTGTTGAGTGCAACCTCCACCCATAATAGTTCACACGAACTATCCACTTCTACTTCACTACAGGATAAACTACTACTAACAGCGACGAACACTCCACCACCGGTTGCATGCAATCTATCCTTTCTAAACACCATCTGTACCTTTGTAAAAATTTCGGCAGAATTTATCTCTGGCTTCAGCCAGCCTTCTGTACCTATAACGATTTCAGCTTCGGTGCTTTCTATCAGCGCTTGAAGTTCCAGTACTTTACCAACGCAGCTTCGACAGTTTACAATTACAATACCGATTGCTGCTTGGTCCCCGCATGTCCTGACTTTGCCCCGCACCCGTTGAGGCTGTTGCCCTTTCTGTACTTGCCCGAGGCCATCTAACCTAAAAAACCGCCCAGCCCACGTCACACAACCCCTGCTAACCGTGTAGCCGCTTGTTGCGTGTAGTGGACTCCTGACCTATCCAGCGGAACCCGAAACCCCACCACCCTATGGCGCAAGTCGAGGAATCTGCAGTCCACACGGTCGCAGAACCGTCTCAGCCTCTGATTCAGACCCTCCACTCGGCTCTGTACCAAAGGTCCGCAGTCAGTCCTGTCGACGATGCTACAGATGGTGAGCTCCGCTTTCATCCCGCCAGCGAGACTGGCAGTCTTCACCAAATCAGATAGCCGCCGGAAGCCAGAGAGGATTTCCTCCGATACATAGCGACACACATCATTGGTGCCGACATGAGCGACCACCTGCAGATGGGTGCACCCTGTACCCTTCATGGCTTCCGGAAGGACCCTTTTCACATCTGGAATGACTCCCCCCGGTATGCACACGGAGTGCACATTGGTTTTCTTCCCCTCTCTTGCTACCATATCCCAAAGGGGCCCCATTACGCGCCTGACGTTGGAGCTACCAACTACCAGTAAGCCCACCCTCTGCGACCGCCCGGATCTTGCAGACTGAGGGGCAACCTCTGGAACAGGACAAGCAGCCATGTCAGGCCGAAGATCAGTATCAGCCTGAGACAGAGCCTGAAACTGGTTCGTCAGACAAACTGGAGAGGCCTTCCGTTCAGCCCTCCGGAATGTCTTTCGCCCCCTGCCACACCTTGAGACGACCTCCCACTCTACCACAGGTGAGAGATCAGCCTTAATGCGGGCAGTATCCCGAGCAACCACAGTCGTAGTCCGATCGGGGGATACTTGGGACGAGCTGGCCGTCTCCGACAAACCCCCATCCGGACCCCCACAGTGATGCCCATTGGTAACAGCCTCAAGCTGTGTGACCGAAGCCAACACTGCCTGAAGCTGGGAGCGAAGGGATGCCAACTCAGCCTGCATCCGAACACAGCAGTTGCAGTCCCTATCCATGCTAAAAACCGTTGGGCAAAGAACGTCTGAACTAATCTACAGAGAGCGCAAACAAATCGACACAAAATTTAAACCGTTATTAAAATACATGATTGCCTAGTACATGCAGTAATGCTGCCACTTGTGCACTGCTGACACACTGCTCGGCGGCGGAAGGAGACTACGCGAATTTACACTATTCAGGTACTAAAACGCGATGCTACAACTCTCAAATACTATAATACGCCAGAAATTTATGAATTAAACAATGCAAGTACCAAAAACACGCAAAGAAATTAAGAATTAAACTATGTAACAAATGAGTGAGCTAGTAGTATACGACTTGCTGCTGCAGCTGCTTATCCAACGGCGGCAGGGAGCACTCTTACAGAGTCTTCCACTGGAGTTTATCTATCATCTCCGAAACGCTTTCGCGATTACTAAATGATCCTGTAACGAAGCGCGCTGCTCTCCGTTGGAACTTCTCTATCTCTTCTATCAACCCTATCTGGTACGGATACCCCGGTGAGCAGTATTCAAGGAGTGGGCGAACAAGTGTACTGTAGTGTACTTCCTTTCTTTTCAGACTGCATTTCCTTATAATTCTTCCAATGAATCTCACAAGCACGAACACAGCATGTTATCGGTTTCCTGACGTCGAAATTCAGATCGTCTATAGCCCATCCGCCTCCGCAGAATTTCGTGACCGCCTTGGCCACGTACTGTGCTGAAACATGCGTCAAACGGCAGTCACCGCCAGTGATGAAGGACGATAGCTATCGAAATATGTTTGTGGCGCGGTTATCAATAATCGTATGACTTCCCGAATCCCCATAGATCAGGCACTAAACGCCCTCCCCAGTCCAACCGATACATTCACAAATAGGATAAACACAAGTAATTATTTATAGGGCAGGCATGACATCCGATTCACCTCGATATTGCAAACACATTGCCAATGTTCGTACTATAAAACATGTCTTTCATGCGATGAAATTTGTTTGACACGATAAGTCATATAACATTTCATCGTTTCTCTACAATTTTACTGTGTCTAATTGCAAACGTTAAAACTAATACTACCCTGTTCAGAAATCGTCAGTTTAACTTTCCTTTCAATCAAGCATATAACTGCATTCCAAATTTTTTAAAATCCTGTTTGCATAGTTATACTCCTACACCCACAATTATTCTCCGGAACTTATTGCGAAATTATCCCCAAACTTTTACATACAAATCTATTCACAACCCATCCAAAATAACAAGACCATAGAATTAAACCACCAACACACGCCAAAAAACGTAGCTCAAACTTAGCATGTAACTACACGGTTTATTACCACAAGAAAACCGAGCGAGGTGGCGCAGTGGTTAGCACACTGGACTCGCATTCGGGAGGACGACGGTTCAATCCCGTCTCCAGCCATCCTGATTTAGGTTTTCCGTGATTTCCCTAAATCGTTTCAGGCAAATACCCGGATGGTTCCTTTGAGAGGGCACGGCCGATTTCCTTCCCAATTATTCCCTAACCCGAGCTTGCTCTCCGTCTCTAATGACCTCGTTGTCGACGGAACGTCAAACACTAACCACCACCACCCACAAGAAATTAAAATTTTAATGATGTCTGATGACTTCTACGCACAAAACATTGTGAGAACGATAATGGCAAATAAACTACGTCTAGTATATGAGAAATAATCCAAAATACTACAATAACACATTTAAATGGGCCCCAGAAATTTTCCTCAAAATCAGCACAAATTACATTTCTCACTTAGAGAACAAATTACTGTCAGCCGACCTCCGCGCACCGGCAGTTGTGCGGCCAATGTTTACTCCCTTCTAGCACGAAAAGGTGCTTCTGTAGTTCACCACGTACTTCTGAAATTTAACATTTCTACCCTTTACACCAAACAGAAACAGTCCCCAATTTTTTTACAAATTACATATGAAAGTTACACATACACTCTCTCTCTCTCTCTCTCTTTATCTCTCTCGCTCTCTCTCTCTCTCTCTCTCTCTCTCTCTCTCACACACACACACACACACACACACACACGAAAGAAGACACACAAATTAATTAGTAAGACACGTGCCATTTACTTTTACAGGGTGCAACTCTGCCACTTTTGCCGCTTACATTTATCCAGCCAGTGTGAATATCTTCCGAATCTCACTTTTTTATGTTTTTTGAATTGCTGAAAATCGAAGCCTCTTTCGTCTTTCATCAACGGACGCTTACGTTTAGAGACAAAATCTGTGATTACTCTTGGAACACCATTTTTAGTTTCGAGAAACGCACTCTTTCTTTCTTCGTCAACATCGACTATTTCATTTTTAAATTCAAACCTCTCCAAACGTTGCTCTCTAAAAAGATCATTTTCGGCGTCCCTTCCTTCTCCTTGCGTATTTATGGTACACATTATAACTTCAGAACAACCATCAATCTCATTATCCATTCCTCCGTTCTCCTGATCTACCTCCAACTCATGTGTGGGATTTAAACCACCCTCAAAACCCGTTGTGTCATCATCCTTGTAAGCATCAAATATACTGTTCGCTTCCTCCGAGTAACGATATAACTAGCTGCTACATTCTCACAATAAACCACACAGCGTACAGAGACCTCTCTTTTAAACAAATCCTAGTTTATTTTCGCCAATCAATAAAAAATTTATCCCAATTAACCACAGACAATATATACATTTCTATACTTAAAACGTCCATTACATCTGTCGATACATTAGAGAAATCATCACTAGTAAGTCCGTTAACCTTCGCCGATACACTATAAACGTCCCTACTAGATCGTTCCATATTAGAATTCACGGGACAATAGAACTGCACCAAATTCGGACCTACTTTTGTCTCTGTTACATTTTCTCTACTCTCAGATTGCTCTGAGAGTTCGCATTATGATGTAATACCTAACTCATTGCTTTCATATTCGTACTCCCACGACCATTCATCATTCACGCTTTCATCAAAAGCCATCGGTTGGCTTCCAGCAACAGAAATAAATGCTCAACTTTCTTGCTGCGGGATATCTAAATTAGTAGCTTCAACCTTCGCAACTTCAGCAGCTAAAACTTTACCTCTTCCCCCCTTTAATATTAAATTACCCACATCAGCCGCAAAATAACAAAATTTAACACCAGCTGAGGAGACTATTGCTGCGCATCCTTCATCAAGGCTTTCACATACTACCGTCGATCCACCAGAGAATTTACTCCAGCTGACAAGATTACAGCTTCATCGTCTTCACAGATAGCTTCACCTACCCCTCCGATACAAAAGAATCTACATTATTTTCACCTATAAAACTATAATTGTTGCTACTCACTACTACCTCATTAGAATTCGTCATACATTTCATCTCCACTAAATTTAAATTCACCTCAGTCTCTCTTTTGATCACAGAATCTTTCAACAAACATGCATTCATTCCATCACTCACTTCCTTTTGACAAAATAAATTTTTCAGCCCCACATCATCATTAGGACTCACTTCTACAGATTTTTCCATATTTCTTGCGCCCTCATTATGATTGTTCTTCTTAAAATGATTCCCTAATTTATTTTAATTTTTTTATAATCTCCGTCCCCAACATTCGTGGTTTCTTTGCCGAATTTTCGACGCCAAAAGAATTATTAAAATAGAGCGTCCTTTTCAACACCAGTTTATTTCACCACCTCCGGACCTGAGATACAGCGATCTCTAATTTCCCGACCTCGTATTCTGGCGTTGTATTTCGTGAGACGCCCACCCCTGAAATCTTTGTTCCAGATTTTTATGTCTTATTATACTTCCGTTTCTGGAACCCGTTTCCCTGTTTACTGTTCCCATAACGTGGATTGAATTTCAACGCCTGTTCAAGTTTCTCAATTAAATCGAAAAACTCGTCAATGGAATTTGTGGGGCTGTGGACGAGTCCCCGTTGTAAACGACCCGATAAATGTCTCTTGAGCTCTGTTATATCCGTCAACACTCCCAGCGAACGATTTAAACGCGCTAACGTAGCCAGTTCAAGGACATAAGTATCCCGCGTCGACCCATTCCCGTGTCTGAAACATGGTCGAAACAGACTCATTCTGAAGTCGCGTTTGCTCCGCTTCACTCCAGAACTTCTTCAGGGAACATTTTTCAAACACTTCATATATTGTAAATGAAACACTCATCGAATTTGCCCTGGCTGTGCATTGCCCTCAAGCTGTCTTTTAGCAAACTTAATTTTTGTCTCTTCCGACATTCCTCTTACAAAACCATCTCTACCGTCAGCAAACTTGATCGTAACTTCCGTCATTTGCAAAACACTTTGTCATTCCTGAACTAACCCACGGATCATTTGCCACCGGAGTAGCCTGATTTGCTGCTAAAGAATGTATTTAGCCCCGCATTACTCTAAACTGCTTTTCATGCTGCAGAGGGTCTTTAATTAATACAGCTCCAAAATGTTCTCCGTTCTTAAGCAACTCTTACTTACATTCCGCCGCTCGACCTGACAATTCTGCTGGTTCACACATTGTAACACTGTCGGCACACCTGAGTAACTGGTAGTTCATGCTGGCTTCTTCTGCTGTACTGATTGATATTGCCGAAAGTGTAGACGCTGCCGATGGCAATGTCGTTGATGAACTCGCTATTGTCATTCTGAGACTTAACAGTACTCGGCGATACAGGACCAAAAATCTGTTGATGACTGGCGGTTTGTATGGGGGATCCGCGCACCAGCAGTTGAGCTTAACTGTTAGTTAGCTGTGGAACTTCATAGAAAGAAGAAGATGGCAACGCAGAGGTATACTGCAGACTCGAACTCAGCTTGAAAACGCGTTGTTTAATATCCTCAGGCTGGTCTCTACCATTTCATCATAACCTTCTGATGAGGTCATTCCCTTAAGATAGCACTGTTAATAGGATTAATATATCATTAGTTTCGTAAAAAGATTCCCGTCTGGGTCGGAGATTTTCTCCGCTCAGGGACTGGGTGTTGTGTTGTCTTCATCATCATTTCTTCCCCATTCGTCGCGCAGGTCGCCCAAAGTGGCGTCGAATGTAATAAGACCTGCACCAAGGCGGCCGGACCTGCCCCGCAAGGGGCCTCCGGGCAACTGACGCCAGACGATCATTTCCACTACCACATTACTGTAGCAACGTTTGTTACGTATAGTACTGTAATTTAGTTCAAAGCAGCACATACTGTGAAAACGCCAGGCGGAAGCTAGTTACGGATTCTAGTGTAAGATTCGTGTACAAGACTCGGTTCTTAATAGCGTCAGTCTATCATATGGATCTGATCGGGCGTCATGACTTTCATGCACTCTGTCTACCTCCTCGTTTTCTTTAGTCACTGGTGTCTTCCCTTATTTTCTTCGTTTGCCAATGCCTACCATTAATACACAATTCCAGTAGAATATCTGATAGTCCAGTATCTGGGGAATAGCTATGCACACCACTAAATTTTTCTCCAATTCCTTCTCCAAAATATCATAAACCAATCAGTGACCTACGTCTGATCCGAAATCGTCCGGCTATTAAGAGGTGATAATTTTTTTTTCTTTTATCTTTCACAATATATATAAATGACCTAGTAGATAGTGTCGGAAGTTCCATGCGGCTTTTCGTGGATGATGCTGTAGTATACAGAGAAGTTGCAGCATTAGAAAACTGCAGCGAAATGCAGGAAGATCTGCAGCTGATAGGCACATGGTGCAGGGAGTGGCAACTGACCCTTAACATAGACAAATGTAATGTATTGCGAATACATAGAAGAAGGATCCTTTATTGTATGGTTATATAGTAGCAGAACAGACACTGGTAGCAGTTACTTCTGTAAAATATCTGGGAGTATGGGTGCGAAACGATTTGAAGTGGAATGATCATATAAAATTAATTGTTGGTAAGGCGGGTGCCAGGTTGAGATTCATTGGGAGAGTCCTTAGAAAATGTAGTCCATCAACAAAGGAGGTGGTTTACAAAACACTCGTTCAACCTACACTTGAACATTGCTCATCAGTGTGGGATCCGTATCAGGTTGGGTTGACAGGGTAGATAGAGAAGATCCAAAGAAGAGCTGCACGTTTCGTCACAGGGTTATTTGGTAAGCGTGATAGATGTTTAGCAAACTCAAGTGGCAGACTCTGCAAGAGAGGTGTTCAGCATCGCGATGTAGCTTCCTGTCCAGGTTCCGAGAGGGTGCGTTTCTGGATTAGGTATTGAATATATTGCTTCCCCCTACTTATACCTCCCGAGGAGATCACGACTGTAAAATTAGAGAGATTCGAGCGCTCACGGAGGCTTTCCGGCAGTCGTTCTTCCCGCGAACCATACGCGACTGGAACAGGAAATGGAGGTAATGACAGTGTCACGTACAGTGCCCTCCGCCACACACCGTTGGGTGGCTTGTGGTGTATAAATGTAGATGTAGGTGTGAGAAGCGTAATTCCATTGTCAGTAAATCCTAGCTGTCGTCTTTCTGTCCATTGGGAAAGCAGTATGTGAGACTGTCAACACTGCCCCAACCACCCTTATCTTTATCTCTATCAGCTTTTCGCTCTTCAAACCATAAGCCAACTGCATTGTGTTATTTCTGGCTGTTACCGGAGCAATCAGCTTCTTTTCTCACGACCTAATTCTATTTGTAATCCTGTCTTGCATTTCCGTCATTATGTCGAAACTCATTTTTCAAGGACGTTTGTAATCAGAAAACTACGTAGTACAGTAATAATAAAACTACAGCAATACCTACATCCGTTAATTAACATTGATTATTATAATTATACTATTATTATTATTATTTCTGTTCTGTGAGATTCATGCAATGTGTATTGCAGCCTAGCCTCGCAACGATGTCTGGTTAGATATACGAAAAGAAGTGAAGGCTTTAATCTCACCACGTAAAATTAACGCATAACTGAAGAATTACGAAAATGGTATATTTTCTTTACTCACTCCATCTGTGTCGTTGGTGTGTATACGTGTGCATGTGTTTGTGTGTGTGTGTGTGTGTGTGTGAGAGAGAGAGAGAGAGAGAGGGAGAGAGGGTGGTCGTGTCGTGAAGAATAGTCCCATTACTGAACGAAACCCAATTCAGTTTCCCACCAGAAGGGAAGACAATGTGGAATGCTAGTGCGAGACTCGGCTTACTTTGTTTCAGAATCACTCCTGCCGCGCTATGTTGACGCGTGAAGGAGACGTGGCTCTGCTTTCACTCGTCCCTCGCCTCATCCTTTCTGCAGAACTGCGCCGTGTATAATGAACGAGCTCGCAAAGACACCGCTGATTAACTTGGAGCCGCCGAATTCAATAGCAGGCGCTCCGTGACAATGGCGTCCTTCGAAGATAATTGTGAGGAATCGCGTCCATTATTCTCGCAGCGCTAATAGCGGGCGAGTAGGAATAATGGCTGGCGCGCTGGCGGCAGCGGCGCGTGCCGCCCAGCCTGTACAGACGGAGGGTACAGACCGCGCCCGTAATGTACAGCACTGTACAGCACAGCACCGTACTGCGCAGCCGCAGCGGAGCTCCAACGGCGGCGGATCCGCGATTTGGCAGAGCCGGCGCTTCTGTGCCACGGCGCTAACACCCGCAATAATGCGCGCCCGGATTCGGGACGACGCTGCGGCGAGCGCGAATGCCTGGCCTGCCGTGCTCGCCACGCCCTGCGGCGGCGCGCCCTTCGAAGCAGTATGTGCACACGGAATGTGACGCTCGATCATAGGCCCGAGGCAGATTAGCAAGTGACTGCCTCGTCACCAGTATTTCTTATATTACATTTGTGCGTAAATTCGTAGTGTATTCGTCTTGCATGCTGTTTCCCTGCTGCTACGGGTTTACTTCGTTACTGTCATCTCTCTAGTTGTAGTTCTTTGTTTCTATTTAAGTTTACATGTTGGTGTCTTGTCATTTGGAGATGGTGAGTGGAGCTGTGGACGCTAGAAATGCACTACTGGCCATTAAAATTGCTACACCAAGAAGAAATGCAGATGATAAACGGCTATTCATTGGACAAATATTACTAGAACTGACATGTGATTACATTTTCACGCAATTTGGGTGCATAGATCCTGAGAAATCAGCACACAGAACAACCACCTCTGGCCGTAATAACGGCCTCGATACGCTTTGGAATTGAGTCACACAGAGCTTGGATGGCGTCTACACGTACAGCTGCCCATGCAGCTTCTACACGATACCACAGTTCATCAAGAGTATTGACTGGCGTATTGTGACGAGCCAGTTGCTCAGCCACCATTGACCAGACGATTTCAGTTGGTGAGAGATCTGGAGAATGTGCTGGGCAGGGCAGTAGTCGAACATTTTCTGTATCCAGAAAGGTCCGTGCAGGACCTGCAACAAGCGGTCGTGCATTATCCTGCTGAAATGTAGTGTTTCGCAGGAATCGTATGAAGGGTAGAGCCACGGGTCGTAACATATCTTAAATGTAACGTCAATGTGAACCAGAGGTGACCGAAACGTGTAACCGATGGCACCCCATACCATCGCGCTGGGAGATACGCCAGTATGGCGATGAAGAATACACGCTTCCAATTTGCGTTCACCGCGATGACGGCAAACACGGTTGCGACCATCTTGATGCTGTAACCTGGATTCATCCGAAAAAATGTCGTTTTGCCATTCGTGCACCCAGGTTCGTCGTTGAGTACACCATCGCAGGCGCTGCTGTCTGTGATGCAGCGTCAACGGTAACCGCAGCCATGGTCTCCGAGCTGATAGTCCGTGCTGCTGCAAACGTCGTCGAGCTGTTCGTGCAGATGGTTGTTGTCCTGCCAACGTCCCCATCTGTTGAGTCAGGGGTCGAGACGTAGCTGCACGACCCGTTACAGCCATGCGGATAAGATGCCTGTCATCTCGACTACTAGTGATACGAGGCCGTTTGGATCCAGCACGACGTTCCGTATTACCCTCCTGAACCCACAGATTCCATATTCTGCTAACGGTCATTGGATCTCGACCAACGCGAGCAGCAATGTCGCGATACGATAAACCGCAATCGCGATAGGCTTCAATCCGACCCTTGCCAATGTCGGAAACGTGATGATACGCATTTCTCCCCCTTACACGAGGCATCACAACAACGTTTCACCAGGCAACGCCGGTCAACTGCTGTTTGTGTATGAGAAATCGCTTGGAAACTTTCCTCATTTCAGCACGTTGTAGGTGTCGCCACCGGCGCCAACCTTGTGTGACTGCTCTGAAAAGCTAATCATTTGCATATCACAACATCTTCTTCCTGTCCGTTAAATTTCGCGACTGTGGCACGTCATCTTCGTGGTGTAGCAATTTTAATGGTCAGTAGTGTAGTAATATCAGTTTCGTCTTGTTCATTTGTTTGAGTTTACTAGAGGTGTAAATGCCGTGTGGCTAGGGCCTCCAGTCGGGTAGACCGTTCGCCTGGTGCAGGTCTTTCGAGTTGACGCCACTTCGGCGACATCCGTGACGATGGTGATGAAATAATGATGAGAAGGACAACACATCACTCAGTCCCCGAGCGGAGAAAATATCTGACCCAGCCGAGAATCGAACCCGCGTCGCTGGGCATGACATTTCTTCGCACTGACCACTCAGCTACTGGGGGCGGACAGTAAAGGGGTGACAGCAGTGGAACCAGTCAGGAACATTTGCGACATGTATGGGAATACTGCCATTGGACAAAGCACGCCCTAAAACTTGTTATCACATTCTAAGGAGGCTCGTTTTGGTGTTAGTGACTCTCACCGTTCAAGAACACCTTCAGGGTTTGATGAAGATTGTTCACATTATTCCACAATGACCCAGGACTATGGACTTGAGAACTGCCAAATGTGATGATATGTGGTCACTTCAGGATCGTGCGACAATTTTTTTGCATTGGAGAAGGTTCAAAAATCGAGTGTACGGGTACTGCATGTTCTAAGAGAAAAAGCACAAAAAATCAGCAGGTGACCAATGCATATCTCTGTGTCCTCGTCATCAGTTGGCTCCTGAACGACACCGACCATTGCTATCCATTATCATTATTGGTGAGGAAAAATGGTGTCTTTAGGCTAACATAAAGAAAAGAAAGAAATGACTGAGCCGACACAAAGCAGCAACCCCTCGTATAAAGACCTGTGCGCATCCACGAAAACTAGTTACGCATCTTGCGAAACAGCGATGGTGTGGTGTACTACGAACTGCTTCCTCAAGGTGTTATCATCACTGCTGACTTTTATTATGAACTACTGAGACGTCTTGCAGAAGCAATCCCACAATAACGAAGATTGTATGATGTGATGCTACTCCACGGTAACTCCCTCCCGCATTCAGTTCAAATGTTCAAATGTGTGTGAATTTCTAAGGGACCAAATTGCTGAGATCATCGGTCCCTAAACCTACACACTACTTAAACTAACTTAAACTTACTTATGCTAAGAAAAACACCCACACCCATGCCCGAGATAGGACTCGAACCTCCGACGGGAGCTGCATTCTGTTACATACACAAAAAAACACCGCAAATGAGTTGGGTTGGGAAGACATTCTGACCTACCTTATTCACCTGAGCTTGTTAACCTCAGATTTTCTCCTTTCCCGCGTTCTATCGGAAAACCTAAAAGATACTTCCTTCCCGGATGAAAATGCGCTCTGAATGTGGCTCGACGAGTTCTTCGTCTCAAGACCACGTGGTTTCTACAGTAGCGGAGTGGAAAAGTTATCCCCGCGTTGGAAAACTGCTGTAAATACTGAAAGAAAGATAATACTGATGACTAAAGTTTCTGTTATGTGTATTAGTTGTGTTTATTAAACTTACGGACAAATGCTACAAACTTTTGCACCAAGACAACATTTTATCGAGGCTCGAATATTTCATCCAGGTTGGATCTTGCTGAACTCCGTGATTGTTGTTCAGTTAAGGATTGAGAACACAAGCCAAACCTACATTTTAAAAACTTCATTTTATCATTAACACCCATTTCAGGATATCATGCCCATTTACAGATCGCTACACTTGTTTCACCACAGTTTTAAACAGCGTGTTTAAAAAAGAAAGATCAAATTTCAATTGTTCATTACTGAGAAACTATGAAACACATTGCACCTATCACTGGGTAGAGAAGGTTTAAAGTTTTACATTCACTTACACACTATACCATGTACTCAACATGAGCACCATGTGTTGCTGGAGAAATATCGAAACGACAGTCAATCTCATTCCGCACACGAATCAACAGGTATCTGTTTATTGAATCAACATCTTTAATTGTTGTACAACAACAAGATAGCAGTCCGCTTATCCCCCTTAGAATAAGAATTGAAAGGACAAAGATGGACATTCACGATTGGCGATAACCGCTTTGTTAACAATGGTTTCTACATATAACAATATTATGATAAGGAAGTTTCTACTCACCATAGAGCAGAGATGCTGAGTCACCGATAGGCGCATCAAAAAGACAATTAAAGCTTTAGGCCATTAAGGCCTTTGTCAACAATAGTAGACACATATACACACACACACACACACACACACACACACACTCATGCAAACGCAACTCACACACACGACTGCAGTCTCAGGCAACTGAAACCACACTGTGAGCAGCAGCACCAATGCATGATGGGAGTGGCGACTGGGGTAGGTATGGACGAGGCTGAGATGGGGAGGGTGAGGGATAGTATTGTGGGGGTGAAGTACAGTAAAGTGCTGCAGGTTAGACAGCGCGCAGGGGAGAGGTGGGGAGGGCGGGGGGAGTAGCGGAAAAGGAGAGAAATAAAAAGACTGGGTGTTGTGGTGGACTGACAGCTGTGTAGTGCTGGAAAGCAAACAAGGAAGGAGCTGGATGGGTGAGGACAGACACTAACATAGGTTGAGGCCAGGAGTTTTATTGGAACAAAGGATGGTTCAAAATGGTTCAAATGGCTCTGAGCACTAAGGGACTTAACATCTACGGTCATCAGTCCCCTAGAACTTAAAACTACTTAAACCTAACTCACCTAAGGACATCACACAACACCCAGTCATCACGAGGCAGAGAAAATCCCTGACCCCGCCGGCAATCGAACCCGGGAACCCTGGCGCGGAAAGCGAAACAAAGGATGTATTGCAGGAAAAATTCTCACCTGTGCGATTCAGAAAAGCTGGTGTTGGTGGGAAGGATCCATATGGCACAGGCTGTGAAGAAGTCATTGAAATGAAGGATATGATGTTTGACAGCGTGTTCAACAACATGGTGGTCAGCTTGTTTCTTGGCCACAAATTGTCGGTGGCATTCCATGCAAACAGACAGCTTGTTGCCTATAACAAAAATGCTGGTGTTCTTGGGAAGGATCCAGACGACACATGCTGTGAACCAGTCATTGAAATGAAGGATATCATGTTTGGGAGCATGGTCAGCAAAAGGGTGGTCCACTTCTTTCTTGGCCACAGTTTGTCGGTGGCCATTCATGCTGAAAAGCTGGTGTTGGTTCGAAGGATCCTTATGGCATAGGCTGTGAAGGAACTTTCCCTACAGTACATGCCTGTAACCCTCCTGACCTCAACCCTCGTTAGTCACTGTCCTCACCCATCCAACGCCTTCTCTTTAAACTTTCCAGCACTACACAGCTGTCATTCGATCACCACACCCAGTCTTTTTATTTCTCTCCCTTTCGCTACTTCCCCTGCCCCCTCCCCACCTCTCCACTGCCCACCGTCTAACCTGCAGCACTTCACTGCCTGCCACACCCGTCATACTATCTCTTCCCTTCCCCTGCCGCAGCCGCCTCCTTACCCCCACCCAGTCACTACACCCATCATGCACTGGTGCTGCTGCTCATGCTGCTGCTCACAGTGAGGTGTCAGCTGCCTGAGACTGCAGTGTTGTGTGTGAGTTGCTTTTGAGTGAGTGTGTGTGCCTTTATATGTGTGTCTACTATTGTTGACGAAGGCCTTAATGGCCGAAAGCTTTACTTGTGAGAGACTTTTTGTGCCCATCTGCGACTCAGCATATCCGCCCTATGGTGAGTAGCAACTTCCCTTGTCATGATATTGTTATATTCCATCCTGGATTTTCCATTGTTTGTAACTGCAGGTAAGCGTTACAATAGAAGGTGTTCCATGGATCTCTCTTTCTGTTACGTCACATATCGAATTTTTCAAGAACAGTTCACACCCACTTTCCAGTTTTTTTCATTTCAGCAAACGCCAGCGATCTAGAAGATATAGTGTCAAAAATGCGTGATGCATTTAAACGTTGCTATTTCCACTGGTAGCGCCGAGCACCCATTACGCCAGCATTTCCCCTCACATGTCTCCGCCCACCGCAAAGATCATTCTTGTTATATACATTTTGGTTCATAAATTTCACCAACTGTTTTTGATGAATGACGATGTGGAGAAGCGCTGTTTCTGCACATCGGAAATCTTGTTATCCCATTCACAGCGCCAAACCCCAGTGCAGTCGGACCTCTTCTTTGTACAATCTTTTACACCAGGGCTTTACAACATACGTGCTCGCGGAGCAAGCTGTGAGCAGCAAGGCGCGAGCACGGAGCAGTGCGAGCACGCTACCCCCACTACCGGACCAGAGCGGAGAGTGGGGAAAGTCACGTGGGGCACACAACAGCTGCCGCCAGTCAATGTAAATCCGCGGCCACCTGTAGGGATATCACTCACTCACTGCGACAAATCAAACAAATGAAGGAGAATGTACACATGCCACATAATTTTATTAGCTTAGTGTATGCCTCTACATTCGCATTAATTTGTAAACTGTTACACAATAAAAGGTGTCACTGAAGTGTGAGATTCTCAGTTATCTTGTACTTTTTGCCCTTTACAATTGCCTCTATGTTCGGAGTAATTGTTCTTGTGCATTTTAGGCGCAGCGTGCAGTTTAAATTTCGATCAGACAGTGCATTTCTCAGGCGCGTCTTGTTACATTTCATTGGAGAGAACAGTTGTTCACAAACATACGTGGAACCAAACATTGATATTATTGTAGCCGCCAGTTTGTGCAAACGAGGAAATCTATCCTGAGGGAAGTGTCTGTAGAATTCCAAAATGTTTTTCTTGTTCTGAAATTTGTCTCTGTATTCTCTGTCACACTCCAGGTCAATAATTTCTTGCTGCAGCTCAGGACGAATCTCTGAAATATTCGCTGAATATGGAGAGAACAGATCAAAATCACTGTCAAGTGCTGTCAGATCTTGAAAGCGCTGATCAACTAAGCTATGTGAATAACGTTCACAGTCTTTGTGAACATCTTGCATGGATGATAATTTAGGAAAATGAGCTAGGTTTCCTGCTTCCAGCTGACTCACCCAAAGTGTCAATTTCATTTTAAAAGCTCGTATTCGATCTATGGAATGAGTAATTAGCAGATCTTTACCTTGTAGTAAAATGTTCAAAGCATTCAGATGGCTAGTTAAATCTGCTAAGAACGCGGGATCACATTCAAAGGTGCGCGCGCATTTCCCCTCCCTCCCCTCCCTCCCTACTCCACGACCGTGCACCTGCTCGCGAGCACGTGCCTGAGCAGACGCGAGTACTCGCGCTCAAAACCTGCCAGTTGTTAAGCCCTGCTTTACACAGTTAAACAGAAACACTGGACGTGATGAAAGCTCAAAAATGTTGTAAGACTCCTTTACTTCGCGGAAGTAAAATTGTGTTCTTCTACAAATTCAAGGGGATGATTTCATATACTAACCGAAAATTGCGAAAGAAATATAATATAAAATGAAAATATCAGCACTCTATACATCAGGGAAATAAACATTTTCTATAAATTATATCTATATATCGATATCTTATCAACAGCCCTGTGGCAATAGAAAATAGCGCCTATCCTGAGAAACCTGCTATGTTCTTGCTTCAAAGGAGGTTTTAAACGGGACGTAGCAGGGTTAGTCTTCCCTAGTGGAGTCGGTTTCCTGGAGCAGGGAAGGCGCAGCGTCCGTGTGCGTCACAGAGACCCTCGTGTACAGCCCCCACACGGCATCGGCACAACACAGCGAGATGGTACGGCGTACAGGCTGGCACGGATTCTGGATTACACATTACTGATCACGAGTTGTATGCACACTAGGATGCCGCGCCGCTGACGACGGAATGAATCCAAGCGGCACTCAGTCAGTGTGTGTGTGTGTTGTGTTGTTTGGGGGAAGAGACCAGACTGCGAGGTCATCGGTCTCATCGGATTAGGGAAGGAAGTCGGCCGTGCCCTTTCAAAGGAACCATCCCGGCATTTGCCTGGAGCGATTTAGGGAAATCACGGAAAACCTAAATCAGGATGGCCGGACGCCGGATCGAACCGTCGTCCTCCAGAATGAGAGTCCAGTGTGCTAACCACTGCGCCACCTCGCTCGGTCACGAGTCAGTAGGCCGCTAATGCCATTATATATTGTGTTGTAATTGCGTTTACGAGCGAAAGCGAGTCTGTTAACGGCAGTGTGAATTTTTATTGGTGAATGGCGATTGAGTTGAAAGTTACGCCATAACTATCAATGTATTGAACGCCGTTTTACAGTAAACTTTGTAGTGAAAAATAGTGCTTCTCTCAGCGATCGCGAATTGTACTACCACAACAGACAATTAAGTTAAGTTCGGCATTAATTTCGGCTATTTCCTGAAAACAATGAGACGAAACGAAAACGGATAAATGCTTGCAAAATTCAAATTTTTTTACAGTTGAAAACGCTCGTGTCTGCTTAATACATTTCATTCGGATTATGAAATTGATTTGAAAAGTGAACTGTTAAATATTTCTTCCAAATTTAAGCTGAAAACTGATGCTGTTCCGTATCTGAATCTGTCGTGCTCCGTTGCTGCCTTAGGGCGTAGTAATGAGATTCATAGTGAGAGAAACATTCGAGCACAATAGCGAAGATACCATAAAGAAGTAGAAGATATTTTACAGATAACTGTATTACCAACTAATTATGAAATTACTAGTACTAGAAAAAACATTAACCGTGAAACAAACACTGCTTTGGATACGACAATGCTTGCTAATGCCAAGTTTTTGTGAGGTTAAAGGATATTGTAAATTGAAGTATCCGAGAATGGATTACTTTGTTATAGTATATTTCGTATGGGCACACACTTCCATTGGTAAGAAAGCTATCAACAAGAAAAATATGCAATGGTACTAAATGAAATGAAAGTGAAAAAAAAAATTAAAACCGTTGTAACATTACTTTCCACAAAAGAAAAAGAAAACATGTTAGTATAGTTAGTTTAAAATGGCAGTATGGGGGTTTCTTCTTACTACAGGTCTATTTAGTCTAAGCATGAAAATATGTTAGTGTAGTTAGTTTAAAATGGCGGTATGAGGGTTTCTCCTTACTACAGGTCTATTTAGTCTAATCATTTGTGAGCCCCTTCCATCAGAAAAAAAGCAGTGCCTTCCAAGATAGTGAAATATGTTGACGTCCATTGGATACCTAAACATTTAATCGACCATAGAAAAAATAGGCTAACTAATATAAAGCTCAATAAGAATAACAATAATACAGTAAAACATGGAAAATCTCAATTACGTTCACTTCTGCGTATGAGTGAAACATGTTTGCACTGTGTGCCTATATGATACGTTGCAAATAGACGAGGTGAAAGGGTCCACGTTTCATAAAAACACTTCTACGACTTCTCCGCGTAATGAGGATTACTAGGTTAATGTGAAAGAGTTTAGATATTAAGGCTAGGCTGTCTAGGTACCAATTAAATAAGGTACTTTGTTAGGCCCTCTGATTCTTCCTTGAAGTGCCTGGCTCTTGTTCTTCTTCTGGTAATTCTTTGCCAAGTAGTAAGTCCATACCTATATGTGAACTACTGACATGCTGTGAGAAGATCTGTTCCCATCTTCCTATTTTTTGCCCTTGATGTAATGTATAATGAAATCTAGCTCACGTCATTTCCTTTTTATATCAGGCACTTTTCTTTCTTTTACACGTCTTTCCTTCTCAATGGTAAGCTTTCTTTCCCCATGCATTTTTCTTAAGTTCGTTACTTACTGGGTGTCTACGTCAGATGCACAGATGTCAGTCATTTGCCAGAGAGCTTCCGTTAAATCTCTATTTTAGACAACAGAATTAGGTCTACAGCTGAGATAATCCCACGCAGTGTGTGTTGGATGTCATCTTTTGTGGGGGTTATCATTGAAGAACCATGGACTTTGCCGTTGGTGGGGAGGCTTGTGTGCCTCAGTGATACAGATAGCCGTACCGTAGGTGCAACCACAACGGATGGGTATCTGTTGAGAGGCCAGACAAATATGTGGTTCCTGAAGAGGAGCAGCAGTTTTTTCAGTAGATGCAGGGGTAACAGTCTTGATGATTGACTGATACGGCCTTGTAACACTAACCAAAACGGCCTTGCTGTGCTGGTACTGCGAACGGCTGAAAGCAAGGGGAAGCTACAGCCGTAATTTTTCCCGTGGGCATGAAGCTTTACTGTATCGTTAAATGAAGATGGCATCCTCTTGGGTAAAATATTCCGGAGGTAAAATAGTCCCCCATTCGGATCTCCGGGCGGGGACTACTCAGGAGGACGTCGTTATCAGGAGAAAGAAAACTGGCGTACTACGGATCGGAGCGTGGAATGTCAGATCACTTAATCGAGCAGGTAGGTTAGAAAATTTAAAAAGGGAAATGGATAGGTTAAAGTTAGATATAGTAGGAATTAGTGAAGTTCGTTGGCAGGAGGAACAAGTCTTTTGGTCAGGCGAATAAAGGGTTATAAATACAAATAGGGATAATGCAGGAGTCGATTTAATAATGAATAACAAAATAGGAGTACGGGTAAGCTACTACAAACAGCATAGTGAACGCATTATTGCGGCCAAGATAGACAAGAATCCCACGCCTACTACAGTGGTACAAGTTTATATGCCAACTAGCTCTGCAGATGACGAAGAAATTGAAGAAATGTATGATGAAATAAAAGAAATTATTCAGATGTGAAGGGAGACGAAAATTTAATAGTCATGGGTGACTGGAATACGGTAGTAGGGAAAGGGAGAGAAGGGAACGTGGTAGGTGAATATAGATTGTGGTTAGGAATTGAAAGAGGAAGCCGCCTGGTAGAATTTTGCACAGAGCACAACTTAATCATACCTAACACTTGGTTCATGAATCATAAAAGAAGGTTGTATACATGGAAGAAGCCTGGAGATACTAAAAGGTATCAGATAGATTATATAATGGTAAGACAGAGATTTAGGAACAAGGTTTTAAATTGTAAGACATTTCCAGGGCCAGTTGTGGACTCTGACCTCAATCTAATGGTTATGATCTGTAGAGTAAAACTGAAGAAACTGCAAAAAGGTGGGAATTTAAGAGGATGGGACCTGGAAAAACTGAAGGAAGCAGACGTTGTACAGAGATTCAGGGAGAGCATAAGGGAACAATTGACAGGAATGGGGGAAAGAAATACAGTAAAAGAAGAATGGGTAGCTCTGAGGGATGAAGTAGTGAAGGCATCAGAGGATCATGTAGGTAAAGTGACGAGGGCTAGTAGAAATCCTTGGGTAACAGAAGATATATTGAATTTAATTGATGAAAGGAGAAAATATAAAAATGCAGTAAATGAAGCAGGCAAAAAGGAGTAGAAACGTCTCAAAAATGAGATCGACAGGAAGTGCAAAATGGCTAAGCAGGGATGGCTAGAGGACAAATATAAAGATGTAGAGGCGTACATTACTGGGGGTAAGATAGATACTGCCTACAGCAAAATTAAAGACACATTTGGAGAAAAGATAACCAGTTGCATGAATATCAAGAGCTCAGATGAAAAGCCAGTTCTAAGCAAAGAAGGGAAAGCAGAAAGGTGGAAGGAGCATATAGAGGTTCTGTACAAGGGCGACGTACTTGAGAACAATTTTATGGAAATGGAAGATGATGTACATGAAGATGAAATGGGAGATACGATACTGCGAGAAGAGTTTGACAGAGCACTGAAAGATCTGACTCGAAACAAGGCCCCAGGAGTAGACAACGTTCCATTAGAACTACTGACGGCCTTGGGAGAGCCAGTCTTGACAAAACTCTACCATCTGTTGAGCAAGATGTATGAGACAGGCGAAATACCCTCAGACTTCAAAAAGAGTATAATAATTCCAGTACCAAAGAAAGCAGGTGCTGACAGATGTGAAAATTACCGAACAATCGGTTTAATAAGTCACTGCTGAAAAATACTGACGGGAATTCTTTACAGACGAATGGAAAAACTGGTAGAAGCCGACCCCGGGGAAGATCAGTTTGGATTCCGTAGAAATACTGGAACACGTGAGGCAATACTGACCCTACGACCTATCGTAGAAGCCGGATTTAGGAAAGGCAAACTTACGTTTCTAGCATTTGTAGACGTAGAGAAAGCTTTTGAAAATGTTGACTGGAATACTCTCTTTCAAATTCTGAAGGTGGCAGGGGTAAAATACAGGGACCGAAAGGCTATTTACAATTTGTACAGAAAGCAGATGGCAATTATAAGAGTTGAGGGACATGATAGGGGAGCAGTGCTTGGGAAGGGAGTGAGACAGGGTTGTAGCATCTCCCCTATGTTATTAAATCTGTATATTGAGCAAGCATTGACGGAAACCAAAGAAAATTTCAGAGTAGGTATTAAAATCCATGGAGAAGAAATAAAAACTTGGAGGTTCACCGATGACATTGTAATTCTGTCAGAGACAGCAAAGGACTTGGAAGAGCAGTTGAACAGAATGGACAGTGTCTTGAAAGAAGGATATAAGATGAACATCAGCAAAAGCAAAACGAGGATAATGGAAAGTAGTCGAATTAAGTCAGGTGATGCTGATGGAATTTGAATAGGGAATGAGACACTTAAAGTAGTAAAGGAGTTTTTCTGTTTGGGGAGCAAAATAACTGATGATGATCAAAGTAGAGAGGATGTAAAATGTAGATTGGCAATGGCAAGGAATGCGTTTCTGAAGAAGAGAAATTTGTAAACATCGAGTATAGATTTAAGTGTCAGGAAGTCGTTTCTAAAAGTATTTGTATGGAGCGTAGCCATGTATGGAAGTGAAAGATGGACGATAAACAGTTTGGACAAGAAGAGAATAGAAGCTTTCGATATGTGGTGCTACAGAAGAGTGCTGAAGATTAGATGGATAGATCACATAACTAATGAGGAGGTATTGAATAGAATTGGGGAGAAGAGGAGTTTGTGGCACAACGTGACAAGAAGAAGGGACCGGTTGGTAGGACATGTTCTGAGGCATCAAGGGATCACAAATTTAGCGTTGGAGGGCATCGTGGAGTGTAAAAGTCGTAGAGGGATACCAAGAGATGAATACACTAAGCAGATTCAGAAGGATGTAGGTTGCAGTAAGTACTGGGAGATGAAGAAGCTAGCACAGGATAGAGTAGCATGGAGAACTGCATCAAACCAGTCTCAGGACTGAAGACCACAACAACAACAACATCATTGAAGAATTGTCGTCACATTGTTGGAGTTGCAGGTATTTACCCGAAATCAACTGCAAGGATTTGTCGCATTTCGACATTTTCTGACAAATGCACAATTGTTTATTTTGAGGACAATCTAATACAATTTTTTCCACTGGAAAGTGACCCTTCAGTACGTCTAAACGAGTAATTCGTTGTTTCTTCTTTCCTAACCCTACATGATGCAGTGATAAAGTAAAACAATACAGATGTTGCATGTAAGAAGTAAAGGCAGACATAGTTCATTTGCTCACCACTTGAGAGACCTGCCGCAAAGGAACTGCATGGAATGAAATGTTATTGTGAGATGAGATGTTATTTCAGTGATTACGAAACTGAGTGAAACCTTCAAGGAACGTTGCCCACTTATCCATTCCTGATGGCTCCCCACACCATGACGACAAGAGTGACATCGCTGGGGCTCTCCAAAACAATGATTATTGGAGCCATCCATAGGTCGCCATGATATTTGCTGATGACAGTCGTCTCAGGTGGTGCAGAATCGCGATTCATAGCTGAAGCCAATGCGACAGCATCCATCATCATCCCGGTCATCGCAGCACGTGCGAACACAACAAAATCTTTCTTTCTTTCTTTCTTTCTTTCATTCGTGCCTTAATCCTGCGTTTAGGCAGGGTCGGCGTGGTTAGGATTGGATTTGACAAGGTTAATGTTAAGCGGTGGCTGGATGGCCTTCCTGCCGCCACCGCATACCACCTGGGACAGATTTAGTGTACCCCAGCTGTCTGCATCTAGTGTTATACATGGAATAGTGTGAATGTATTCAGATGCCTGCGAATCGGGTAACTGAAGCGGGACATGGTGATCAGCGCGGTATTCACCTACTGTAATGTGGAAAACCGCCTAAAAACTACATCCAGACTGGCCAGCACACTGGCCCTCGTCGTTAATCCGCTACGTGGATTCGATCTGGGGCCGGCGCGCCTACCTGAGTAGAAGCAGCGCATTAGCGATCTCGGCTAACCTGGCGGGTCAGAGTGAACACAACAAAATCTTTAAGGGAAAGCATACATCCAGTACTGTTTTTCTTGAAAAAAGTCAAGTCATACTCTGAATGACCAGTTGCCAATGTCTGTAATTTACAAATTACTGCTGTAAGGAATCATGATACCCTTTTAACGTTTACCTTACAGTGAGGATATCATTCAGATTGGCATACAATATCTTGAATTAAATATAAAAGTAAGGACGTATCCAGGACTTTGTCAAAATGGGGGTGGGGCATTTGTTAAGGGAAGCCTTAAAAAGGCTCATGTTCTTCATATATTGTGACAACACGTTTATTTATTGTTATGCACTAAAATTGTGCACTGAAATTGTCAATAACTTTTTAAAAACCGTTTCAACAGTCAATCTGATATTATAGCAACCAAATATATTTGTAAAACAAAGTGGAATACATAAATACTATGCGATGTAGTTTTGGGACTTAACATTGACTCGCACATTGATTTACACTATACTTCTCAGATCTGCAGTCTCATAAATGAGTTTGTCTTGATCCATGATAATACAATCTTTGATGCTAATAACCTCGACATACGTTGTCATTTATGTGACGTTTAGTAGAACGTTAGGGCAGTGACAAATGTATGCAATGTTCCAGCGATATTACGAGTACGACATTTCGCAGCACAACGTCGTTCTTGTAGTAAGACTTGAGACGTGGTACATCGCCGTTCCACAAGTGAGCCACCTTTATGCACACGTGCGTAGTGCAATATGAATATCGAAAACGTTTATCCCTTTTTCGCCATATGACTGAAAATAAAAATAGCTTTCAGTCTCACAAAACGGCAACTACAGTAAGTGGGATCTAATTTTCATGTAGGTGACAGGTGCGTTTCAGACCACCGGGCACTCACTTTGGCTACGTCCTTGTTAAAAGAGGTAGCCTGCAGATGAACCCGGTTGTTAAAAGCATGTCCTAAATTGGAATCAGAATATCACTATCACATTCTCCAGTTTCTGCTTCTTGCTCTGCTCTCTGTAGCCCTCCTTTCAGATTCCCGATACCCACACACAGATTTGGGCTGAACAGTTGTAAATGAGGTCCTACTCGTCTGACCAACATAGAGTTGGCAATAAGCTTCACCTGCAATGCAGCTTTCAGTACGATTAAACAATGTTCATTTTTCAATCCCCTGTCACTTTCACTGTTCGATATGGCACGCGTTTCACTGTGTTCATTAGAGGCAGTAGAGCACTTGGACTTTCCTGTACTTCTAGGAACTCTCGGAAACCTCTGATTACTTTTCTCCCTGGAAATCTAAACTTTTGTAATATTTTTTTATTTCTTCCTCATCAAACGTTACTGCGGGTATGTCAGGCCAGTAAGTAGAATCCACCTATTCCTCACCGCTTAATGATCTCCAGAATGAGATTTTCACTTTGCAGTGGAGTGTGCGCTGATATGTAACTTCCTGGCACATTAAAACTGTGTGCCCTACCGAGACTCGAACTCGGGACCTTTGCCTTTCGCGGGCAAGTGCTCTACCTTCTGAGCTACCGAAGCACGACTCACGACCGGTAAAGTTTGGAAGGTAGGAGACAAGATACTGGCAGAAGTAAAGCTGTGAGTACCGGTCGTGAGTCGTGCTTCGGTAGCTCAGAAGGTAGAGCACTTGCCCGCGAAAGGCAAAGATCCCGAGTTCGAGTCTCGGTAGGGCACACAGTTTTAATCTGCCAGGAAGTTTCACTTAATGATCTACCTTCCATTCACTTGCATAAGCTTTCCTTAAAATACAGTTATGTCACTGGACTAGCAGAACAGCTGTTTTGATTTGAGAGCTTATTATAACATTGACATCTATTTACCATTCTCTCCTCAACCACTCTCAGTTGTTACGCCTTTTTTCGTCGCAGTTTGATGTTTGATATCATCTACATCTACACTTAAATCTAAATGACTATTCTGCAAATCACACTTTAGTGGTTGACAAATTCTCTATTATTCCACTCTCAAACAGCACGCAAAAAAAGAACACATGTATCGTTCCGTGCGACCTCCGATTTCCCATACTTTATGATAATGATAGTTTCTTCCAATGTAGGTCGGCGTCGAAAAAATATTTTTGCATTTGCAGGAGAAAGGTGGTGTTTGAAATTTCATGAGAAGGTCCCACCGCAACGAAAAACGCCTTTGTTATAATGATATCATCTCCAAATCGTGTATCATGTCCATGACACTTTAACTTACTTCTCGATAGTACAAAACTTGTGCCCTTCTTTGAATTTTGTCGATGTGTCCCGTTAACGCTGTCTAGTAAAGACCCCACACCACGCAGTACTCCAAAAGAGGACGGACAAGCCTCGTGCAGGCAGTCACTATAGTAGATCAGTTCCACCTTCTTAGTGATCAGCCAATAAAACGCAGTCTTTAGTTTGTTTTCCCCACAACATTTTCCATGGGTTCTCTAGAATTTAAGTTAATCGCAATTGTAGTTGCTAGGTATTTAGTTGAATTTACGGGCTTTAGATTTAAGTGATTTATCGTAAAACCGAAGTTTAAGGGGTTCCTTTCTGCTCTCACGTGGATGACCTCACATTTTCCATTATTTAGGGTTTACTGATAATTTTCTCAGCATACATACACCTTATCCAAATCGTTTTGTAGTTGATTTTGATCTTCTGACGATTTTCTAGACGATAATCATCTGCAAGCCACCTAAGACGGCTGCTCATATCGTTTCCTAACTGTTTTATAAACATAAGGAACAACAGAGGACCTATAATACCGTATTGGATAAAACGAGAAATCACTTCTGTTTTACTCGATAACCTTCCTTCCGTTGCTACGAACTGTGACTTCTCCGATGGGAAATCGTGAATCCAGTCACCTAACTGAGAAGATATCCCATAAGTACGCTATTTGATTACAAGACGCTTGTGAGGCACGGTGTCAAAAGCCTTCTGGAAAACAAGAAATACGAAATCAATCTTAAATCCTTTGTCGATAGTACTGCCCACTTCGTGCGAGTAAAGAACTAGTTATGTTTCAAAAGAACGATGCTTCCTAAATCCGTGCTGACTATGTGTCAATAGAACATTTTCTTCTAGATAATTCATAATTTTTGAACGCAACCTATGTTCAAAAGCCCTGCATATCAACGTTGAGCATATGGGGCTGTACTTTAGTCGATTACTCCTACTGGCCTTCTTAAATAATGGTGTGACCTATCAACTTGCTATTCATAGGTTACGAATCTTTCGTCTAGCCAGCTGTTGTATATGATTGTTAAGTGTTGAACAATTGCTACTCTGAAAGGAACCTACCTGGTAATGGAAATTATCGTATGGCATTGTTGGCTGCGGGGCCCCGTTCGGGGGAAATTGGCCGCTGTATTGCAAGTCCTGTTTAGTTGACGGCACTTCAACGACTTGCGAGTCAGTGACGATGAAAATGATGATGAAGGGCACACAACACCCAGTCCCCCGCCGGGAATCGAACCCGTGCCCTCTGCGTGGTAGACGGTAACACTACCGCTATGCTACGGAGGTGGACACCTAACTGCTATGCTGTCTGGATTGGAAGGCTTGCTTTTATTAAGTGATTTAAGTTACTTCAGTACTCTGAGGATATCTACTTCAAAGTTCCTCTGATAGCAGCTGCTATTGATTATTTCGTCTTCTTTGGAGAAGGAATTTCTGAAGTTTGTGTTTAATAATTTGATTTAGCAGCTGTGTCAATGACTGCACTTTCATTGGTTTGGGCAGAAAAGACACTGATTGTGTCTTGTGCTAGTATATTTAATATATGACCAGAAACTCTTTGGATTTTCTGGCAGGTTTCTTTTTGGAAACTGCGTTCGTTTGAATTTGGCACGAGACTGGTATTCTGAACTAGGATCTGACAACAGTTGTAATGCATCGCAGATTCAAAATAAAGTCAGTATTGGTGACTTTCTATAGAAGACTTTCTTACATTTTCCTGTCAGTATTATCTCTGGTTATATACCTGCCAGCTTAGCCGAGGGTGCTAATGAGCTGCTTCACGGACTTGGGTAGGCGCGCTGGCATCAGATCGAATCCGCCCAGCGGATTAACGACGAGGGCCGGTGTGCCAGGCAGCCTGGATGTGGTTTTAGGTGGTTTTCCACATACCACTATGTGAATACCGGGCTGTTCCACAAGTATCGCTTCAGTTACACAATTTGCAGACATTTGAAACATGTTTACACTATTTCATGATTTGCACTAGACACAGTCAGCTGGGGTATTCTGATTCCATCTCAAGGGCACAGGGTGGCGGCAGGAAGGGCATCTGGCCACCGCTTCAATTAACCATGCCATATCCGATCGTAACCATGCTGACTCTGCGAAAACAGCAGGACAAAAGCACAAGCAAAAGAAGAAGAAGATTATCTCTGGTCGTATCACTCTTAGCACTAGGAAAATGAGAAACTTGTGCCTCCTAATTTCTTGAAACTGTTGAAATATTTCTAAAGCGTGACTAAACCCACCGAGTATAGAAGACTCAGCAGCTTTAATAATTTGGGTCTCAAGTTCTCCTGCATGTCTTCTTAGTTCTCTGGCTTTTTGGGCGACTGATGATTAAGATTATACATCTTATCCACAAAGATTTGAAATGATTCATTTCTGGAGGAAAAGCTGTTCTTATAACATTAACAACACATAGGTCAAGCGTATGGTTTTCACGATGCCAGGTTAAACTTGGTTGAAAACCTTGTTTCAGCAATGTAAGAGCACCTTTCTTTTTCCAAATATAAGTGCTCACCCATCAGTGGCAATAGAAACGAGATTTTCATTCAAAACCTCTTGGTGAAAACGTATAGACATGAAGTTAGTTATTCATTGCGGAATTCAATAGACCTTCAACTGTCGTGCATTTAATTTCAATCTAACATTGGGATGTACTACCTCGTTCTGTCATATCAGGTATCATAGTTCGAATGTAAATAATCAATGAAGACAGCTGGCTGATTGTTGAACTTTCACGATTTATCAAGAAATTTTGATATGCAATTCAGTTTTATTTTTAATGACTCTGGCTTTTATTTCTGCAGAAGTATGACTTTATATCTTGACATACCCTAAAGTGAAATGAAGAATAGACCTATGTCCACTACATTTAATTTCTGTATATCAATTTCCGAGTTGAAATCATTTAACGGTGAAACGCTTTTGGCAACTTTGTAGGCAATTCTGAAAAATTTATCTGTGCTAACTCGATATTCTTCAGTGTTCTAACACAGACAGAGTCCGAAAATTTTTCAACTACTGCAAATAATATTTTCAAAGTGGCTTTATGAACTGGGCTATCTTTCTGTTTAAAGATTTTCTTTTGGAGAGATTGTATCGGTTCTGTTTTGTTTTCTCCAAAGTATCACAATCAAATTATTGAAGACTATTTCGAATTTTTCATTCCTTGTTTACTTCTTTCTGCCCCAGGGTCCCATCTTTCTTACCACTTTTGCTCCCCTGTTTCTTGTTTTTTGATTATCAACAGCCCATTCTCCTCACAGAAATCTTTTTTTCCATTCCGTTATCAAAATTCACGAAGTTCGTAATCGAAACTATGTACAGGAGTAGTGCACATTTTCAGCACACGCTATTTCATTTCCACTGTTTTCCCTGCTTTCACTAACTCTGCCATTTTCGTCATCACCGTCTAAAAACTCAAACTTTATATTCGCACAGTAAGAGAAACATAGCATTTCGACTGTGAAAGTGGAGTAGAATGTAAACTGCGCCTTAACCTCTTCACCAGTGAGTACGGAAATGAGGAAACGGCATTACGACATCACTGCATAACAATGAGAGCAGTGCCCTTTCGAAACGTAATTTAAAATGCAACCACGTAAGACAATTATTGGTTTTCATGGCTCTAAGCATTTGTATGCGGAACGATTTTAGTAATATTGTACATGTCGATAATCTAGTCAGGTTTCAAAAAGACGGTGAGACTGGCAGCCATGACACATAAAAGAGATACCAACATAGCACTTACAAATGTCAAGGATATTAACCAAAACAAACATCACTACCCGCTTTCGGTAGTAAAGTCACTGATGTATGTTTTTTGCCTTTTAATACAGATAAAATGTGACTTTTTTCTGTCTCAGGATGTTGTTGTTGTTGTGGTCTTCAGTCCTGAGACTGGTTTGATGCAGCTCTCCATGCTATCTATCCTGTGCAAGCTTCTTCGTCTCCCAGTACCTACTGGAACCTACATCCTTCTGAATCTGCTTAGTGTATTCATCTCTTGGTCTCCCCCTACGATTTTTACCCTCCACGCTGCCCTCCAATACTAAATTGATGATCCCTTGATGCCTCAGAACATGTCCTACCAGCCGATCCCTTCTTCTGATCAAGTTGTGCCACAAACCTCTCTTCTCCCCAATCCCATTTAATACTTCCTCATTAGTTATGTGATCTACCCATCTAATCTTCAGCATTCTTCTGTAGCACCACATTTCGAAAGCTTCTATTCTCTTCTTGTCCAAACTATTTACCGTCCATGTTTCACTTCCATACGTGGCTACACTCCATACAAATACTTTTAGAAACGACTTCCTGACACTTAAATCTATACTCGATGTTAACAAATTTCTCTTCTTCAGAAACGCTTTCCTTGCCATTGCCAGTCTACATTTTATATCCTCTCTACTTCGACCATCATCAGTTATTTTGCTCCCCAAATAGCAAAACTCCTTTACTACTTTAAGTGTCTCACTTCCTAATCTAATTCCCTCAGCATCACCCGACTTAATTCGACTACATTCCATTATCCTCGTTTTGCTTTTGTTGATGTTCATCTTATATCCTCCTTTCAAGACACTGTCCATTCCGTTCAACTGCTCTTCCAGGTCCTTTGCTGTCTCTGACAGAATTACAATGTCATCGGCAAACCTCAAGGTTTTTATTTCTTCTCCATGGATTTTAATACCTACTCTGAATTTTTCTTTTGTTTCCTTTACTGCTTGCTCGATATACAGATTGAATAACATCGGGGAGAGGCTACAACCCTGTCTTACTCCCTTCCCAACCAATGCTTCCCTTTCATGTCCCTCGACTCTTATAACTGCCATCTGGTTCCTGTACAAATTGTAAATAGCCTTTCGCTCCCTGTATTTAACCCCTGCCACCTTTAGAATTCAGGATTCAAACAGTTAAACTACACGCATCTCCGAGATCACCTCCAGGTAATTCAGCACTGTGTATTTCATACATAATTGAAGACTTTGGGTAGAGGTGCTAGTGTGAGTTGATGAGACTGGATGGCAAATCGAGGTAGACCTTATTAAACTAGTCAGAATACACTGAGATGACAAAAGTCAAGGGATAGCGATATGCAGTTGTACAGATGGCGACAGTATCGATACATGAGATAGAAACGGACAGTGCATTGGGTGAGCTACTATTTGTACTCAGATTATTCATGTGGAAAGATTTCCTAGGTGATTATGGCCGCACATTGAAAATTAAAAGACTTTGAACGCAGATTGGTAGTTTGAGGTGGAACCTGGGACATTCCATTTAGGAAATCGTTAGGGAATTGACTATTCCGAGATCTCCGGTGTTAAAGAGTGTGCCGAAAATAGAAATTAAGGCATTACCTCTCACAACGGCAACGCAGTAGCCGACGGCTTTCAGTTGACGACCGAGAGCAGCGGCGTTTGCGTAGAGATGGCAGTGCTGTTAGACAAGAAACCGCAGAAATCAATGCGGGACGTACGACGAACTTATCCGTTGGGATAACGTGGCACAATTCGGCGTTAATAGGCTATGGCAGCAGACGACCAATGCGAGTGGCTTTGCTAACACCACAACATCGCCTATAGTTCCTCTCCTGGGCTAGAGGTCGTACTGGTTGGACCCTAGATGACTGACTCCATAATGCTGCGGACTGTGTCTGCGTGGATAGGACTGGATCCTCTGGTCCAACTGAACCGATAATTAACTGTAAATAGTTATGCTCGGCTACCTGGAGACCGTTTGCAGGCCAACAACGATGGAAATTTTATGGAGGACATTGCGCTACTGGTCTGAGGAACATTTAGGACAGTTCGAGAAAATGATATGGCCATCCAGATCGTACATCGAACGTTTATGGGTTATAACAGAGAGGTGTCCGTCCCCGGTAGCTGATTGGTCAGCGCGGCAGAATGTCAATCCTAAGTGCCCGGGTTCGATTCCCGGCTGGATCGCAGATTTTCTCCGCTCAGTGACTGGGTGTTGCACTAGTCATCATCTTCTCATCACTACCGACGCGCAAGTCGCCGAAGTGGCGTCAGCTCGAAGGACTTGCACCCGGCGAACGGTCTACCCAATGGGAGGCATTAGTCACACGACTTTTCTTTTATTTTTATAGAGACGTCAGTTCGTGCCAAAATCCTGCATCAGCAACACTTTAGCAATTACAGATGGCTACATCACTGTGATGTAACCATCTGTGCACAATGTCCGATTCTGAACACAAGAACTACATTTAACATTCGGGTCGATAGACTTGATTGGTTGGGTGGTAGTTTCGGGGTTGGAGACCAAACAGCAAGGTCATCGGTCCCATGGTCTAGCATGGCAGAAATTAAGGGAGGAAAACACAGACCGCACAGTCCAGTCAAGGAGAGAGGATAATGTGCGAAGAAAGAGGGAGAAGAGTCGTCAGGCAGCAGAAAGAGGAAAGGACAGGAGGGGGTGGGTGGAAAGGAGGAGAGCAGGTATGCCCCAGAAACGCTAAGTGCTGAATGGTACCACCTTCATTTTAGTTGTAATAAGAAGAGAGTGACTGCATGTTCCTTAGACCAATATATTATTTAGCTACAAATATGATAATTACAGGTACTGTAGTTAGTGACGTTGTCTCTCTTTCACATTCGTGTAGAAGCATATGAGTGGAAACACTGTGCCATAGCTTCATACCTGTAATATTGCAATTTTCTGACAAAAGTATTTGTTAAAATCGTCATTTGCACTTCGTTGTACAGGCTGTTAAGAAGTTTGTGAGGGTAATTAAGGTGCCTTTGTACTTTTCTGGCACATTTTTGCCCTTTGAGGACAAAAATGGCGCTATTGACCTCTTTGTTTAGCCTCGAACGTTGTAACAAAAGACTCCATATGACACAGTGGAACATGTTCATTGAACACCGGAGCGAAATGAGAGCAGTGGAAAAAGAAAGGGACACTCTGTTGCTACACACAAAAGCATTTCCATACACGCGCACACACACATGCACAACGCAGTGTGCAATCTTTGTCATATGAGTCGGTAATTTGGTTTTCCACAGCAGTATTAGATTGGCAAGTGCCTTCGCCAGGGCGTCGCCACTGTGTCAGGCAGACTGCTGTTTCATATTTAACACACGTAGCTCGCGTGACTTGCCGTGACGTAATCCACTTACGCGTCTGCAATGACCGCTGCCGAAATGACAGAACGGGCGTGAGCGGGCTGTCATGTGCTGTGCTGTCATGTCACGCAGACCAGCGCTTAGCGGCACAACCGCCTGCCTACTGGCTCCGCTAGCCAAACAAAAAGTTGATGAAAGACCCTGGGGAATCTTCCTGCACCACAACTGAGAACCTAGGAGGTAGTTTATGTGTTGACACTGTGGCTTAACACTTCTTCATGCTGGAGTTGCTGATATTCTAGGGAGTTTTATTAAACCAACTTTAGTAGTAACGAAAGGAATACAGTGTTTGCCAGTTGTGTGCCTGCAATCACATAGAGACTGTTGAGCTGTGTAGACAGAACCGAGTGGGACTGTTCACAAATGCCACGAATGCTTAGGCCCGTAGAATGAAAATAAGCTCATTGCCATATACATCATGGGCTGTGCGGCTGGTCCCGGCGGAGGTTCGTGTCCTCCCTCGGGCATGGTTGTGTGCAAGCTTAGGGACTGATGATCTTGGCGGTTAAGTCCCATAAGATTTCACACACGTCTGAACGTTTTCGACATATACAGATGGCTGTCGAACGTCAGTCAATCTACAACTGTACTTAACTATATGCATCTGATGTTACAAATAGCAAGTGGATGACGTGAAATGACCCACCAATTAGTGTAATCCGTTCTGTTTCTGCACCGGTTAGCATATCAAAACATTCAGTGCATGTAATTGTTTCCCTAAATTTTGTCTGTCACCATGTTGTACGTATATTGAAGTCAAGATTTTCTCTTGGGAAATGCAGAATCGAAATGTTAAAGCAGATATATGTTGGAGCTTGAATACAGCTCAGCTTTTTTCTTGTATAAGTATTATACAAATGCAAGTAGGATTGTCTATTAGCTAGAGCATCGCATATAGCATGTATGAACCCGGCAATGCTTCGCGATCGCTAAATTTGTATGTAAATTGTATATACGGTCTGATCATCTCCCCCCTCTCTCTGTCCATCACCTCCTCAGTCTCTCTCTCTCTCTCTCTCTCTCTCTTTCTCTCTCTCTCTGTCTATACGTCTGCCCCTCCCATTATCTGTCCCCAACACCTTCTCCTTTCTTTCTCTGTCCATCTGCTCTACACCCAACTGTCTGACCTCGAAGCTTGTTTATGGTTATGATCAACGAACACATGAATGCTAAATGAAGTCGTTTAAAAATAAATGAATAATTCCGTTGGTAGTACTGATATACGAGGTATGAGAGACCCCGCCTGCTGCTGGATCTGTGAGGATAGTACCTTCATTGACAGTATTGCGCATAGTTTTAATGTGCAAATGCACAGCATTACAGAAATTCAGATTCCGTAGTAGCGTTTTGATCGTAAGCCGTTAAGTTGTAAACATAACTTTCCTGTTTTGTGTTCAAATCGAACTGTGAGGAAAAGACATTACAGTACACAGTTGTTTATACAACTTTTGTTTAAAATTACATATCAGGAAAATGTATATATCGTATATGGGAGAAACAATTTGTCTATTGGTATAAATGCCCTGTTGTCGCAGTTAAAGCTGACTGCGAGGGGAAAAAAAAAATAGCACTTTTGCACAGCAATGGATAGCATAACATTTTCTTTCTATTTACCGATTTTAATAGAACACATGTACATTGTATTGTAAAAATATATATATATATATATATATATAGCTAATGTCCGTCCAAATGTTTATTAGAATATTGTGTAAGAATATGAAGTAAATCGGTAAACATTTTCTCGAAATTTTGACTAACGTTGTTCCCTCTTTATGCATTATTTTACGCATTTTATATATCACATACATAAAAATATATGTAGCCCGAACGCGTGTTGGAGTATCATTTAACATTTGAAGTAAATCGGCCAGGAGCTTTTCGAGATTTTTGCTGAATGCTTTTCCCCATTATTTGTTACATATCTGTTTATATAGCAGATATGTTTGAAAATATGTAGCCTATATCCGTTCCAACGTTTATGAGAGTATCTTGCAAAAACTGAAGTAAATCGAACAAAAATTTGTCAAGATTTTTACTAACAACATTTCCACTTTATACGCCCTCCCGAATATTTATTAGTGTATCATGAAAGAATTTCAAGTAAATCGGTCAAGTTCTTTACGAGATAATTTGTAGCAATCTGAAACAACGACTTGTGTTTATATAGGAGTATAGATCAGACTTGAATTGTGATTTCCGATCATGCAAAATGTGGAATGGTATATCATTACATCTCCGTAATGTTAATTATAACTAAATGTTTATACAAATCATTAAACAGTGGTATATTGGTAGTACGTTCGTGTTGAGGCGCGGGGCGACGCATTCTTGAAAACATGCGGCTCGCGAGCGAAATTATGTGGCGATAAATGTCACTTTGACTTCCACGAAATAGGTACCACTCAAACCGGAAAGATAAAGTTCCTGAAGAAATATAACAGATGTCGAAGAGATAGCTACCTGTAACATAAACTGCTGTTTGCTAGCGAATTTTATGCAGTGGCTTGGTTCAAATGGCTCTGAGCACTATGGGACTTAACTTCTGAGGTCACCAGTCCCCTAGAACGTAGAACTACTTAAACATAACCAACCTAAGGACATCACACACATCCATGCCCGAGGCAGGATTCGAACCTGCAACCGTAGCGGTCGCGCAGTTCCAGATTGTAGCGCCTAGAACTGCTCTGCCACACCGGCCGACTTTTATGCAGTGGAAAAAATGTTGGGTCGATTTCTATCTTATAAAGTTCACTAAAGAACATTAAGTGCATAAAATTGTCACATTATGAATGGAGAGAATTTGAATATACTGTTACACGACAACCAATGGTTAAGCTTAATATAAACTGTTTGATAATCAATCATATGTTTCACTGCAAATATACAGTGTACTCTAAGACTCTCCATACGGACTCCTAGGATTTGTAGAGGGGTCTGAGTAGACAATAATTCGAACTCGAACCCGTGTCTGAAAACATACCGTCTCCGTCCTACAACCATTTGAAAAGTCCTTTGGAGGTGGTATGGATGTAGGTGTCGACTTCGCAGAACGAGCGAGACTGTGCTGGGAACAACATGCATTGCACGGGCATTTGGTGGTGTACTCGGGGAGGAGCTACGGCCTCTTCCAGTTCGGGTCTGCGGCGGCTCCTTGGAGCACCACAGTCAGACCAACTGACCAACTGACGGTGAACGTACCCCGCTATCGAAGGCGAAAATTATGACGAAAAGAGCATGCGATTGAGTGGATAAGATCTTAATAAAGGCGACGAGCAGTTCTTCTATTACCTTGAGCACTATACAAAAGTGTATTCAGCAAACGAGTACTCTGTCGCGTTGCTCTAACGCTCACAGGTACGTGAATGAGGCTAAAACCAGGTGAGAGAGGTAGGATAGACGTCAAATGACATCATCCGATCCGACGTAAGCTCCCCCTATCACAACTACCCTGTTCCATACCTACCTAGCAAACATGCAGTAACTCGAAAACGATACGTTTCCCGACATGTTGTCCAATTTTATACATCGTCTGCTTAGTCCCCTCCACGCGTTCTAGAAGTTTGTAAGCGGAATTTTGAGCACCCTGTATAACTGGATTTGTCAGTCGGCAGTTTCAAATGAAATCAGATCGCTCTGAGCACTATGGGACTTGAGTTCTGTGGTCATCAGTCCCCTACAACTTCAACTACTTAAACCTAACTGACCTCAGATGGATAGAGCGTCTGCAGGAGATCCCGCGTTCGAGTCCCGGGCGGGGCACACATTTTCACCTGTCTCCGTTGGTATATATCAACGCCCGTCAGCTGCTGGAGGTATTAATCTAATTCTAACATAAGTGTGTGGTTTATGAGGAGCTTCTCGACCATAGTACCTCATTTCTTTCATGTACTTAAGCAGTCATTGTGCTAAGTGGACTCATGGCTGATTCCTTCCACTGATTTCAAGTGATTTTTTACCATCACCCTCCACAATGCTCGACGGTCGGTGTCCTACAGTCCATGAGATCCGACTGGTCTTGGATTAGCTGCGGTTATGCCTTCGAGTTTCTACTTCACAGTCAAATCACCAACAGTCGACTCATGCAGCTTGGGAAGGGTTGAAACGCCCATGATGGATATGTTACTCAGGTGAAATCCAGTGACTAGTGCACATTCGAATTCACCGACTTTGATCGATCTGTTCTGCTGTTTGCTGTTACTGCTTCTATACTTTCCTTGCTTTTATTCTTCCTGTGTGCTTTTGATCTGCATCTACACAGGATCGTCATAATTACTATTAAATTTGGCATGGTTAATTTACGCGGAGACGGAAGGCAATTTTATACCTATTCTGCCAATGCTATTTCACTATTTACAGTTTTCAAAAGAACTGTAAGAAGAGTGTATAACATATATGCCTGAATTTGCAAGAAAAATGAACACAATACCTGTAATGAATTTGAAGAATTTTTTTAATTCTTTTACTAATAAGATTTTACGTTTTTTTTAAATACATTATTGTAATTAACCAGAAACTGTTATTTTGGGTTCGTGGTTCTCAATTTACTTGTAATAACTTACTACCTTCCTGAGTACTAACTGACCGAATTTAATATTTCTAACCCAATTAGATTAGAAATTAATGGTACCAGCAAGTTAAAAAATGTAGCTTTGTGAAAAATCAATTTAAATTTTAGTATTGCAATTTTAGTATAGTGATTGATGGGAATTACTTACCACTTGATATTTTCCTGCTCCATACTGAGCATCATCTAAATCACACTGATCACCTTTTCTTCTCTTGGTCCCTCTTCTTGTCTGTCTATATTCCTTTGTGCATTTTAAATTAGCACTTTTGCTTTGCAGGTGCTCTTTTTATCTATTCACACCAAAGATTTTGCCGTATTTCCACTATATATTATGCCCAATATTTGCAAAACATTCAGTTTTCTTCTCAGACCATCACTGAAACATAAAATAGCATTCTAAACACCTAACACGAGGTTTGAAGCTGAACGAATACAGTTTTCGTTAACAGAATGCACACATTCATTTAAATTTTTGGTTTTTCCTACGAAGACTTTTCTTCAACATAGTACTTTTACAAAGATCTCTAAATATAGGTTTAATTTCATTCATTCCTGCTGCAGGTAAAGATTGTTTGTTTTCGTATGTTGCTTGAACCAAACGGGCAAAGACAATGCTGGGGATTTACGTTTATCTTCACGTATTTATTTCTTCTGAATTTTAATTCAGGCCAGAATTTCTTTATTCGCTGCATTTTTATGGAAATGGGCGAAACCAGAGAAAATATAAATCAACATTTACCTCATTCGCAACAAACTTCATTAAGTTCAACCAATAGCAGTCGAAAACAAGAGTAAACACTATCTGAACAATGAGTACCGATAGTAGATACAGGATAGCAAACTTTGACACGCTAAAACAATAGAAGAAGGAAACAACGTACAAGAAATAAAAGAAACCTTTGCGTTATCTCTGCATGGCGAAAGAAAGAAAGCGTGACATTTAAATGTCGGAACCCAGAGCGTAAGGAAAACCATTATAACTTGCGAAAAAATTGTCGTATGTATATTAAACAAGCCAGTTTTCCTTCCGTCTCCCCTTAAGGGATGGAAGGATGCCCTTCCCGTACCCACCATACCACCCACCACCACCCGCCTTCCACCCCCTGTGTAGAATACTTGAACCCCAACTGTCATTACGTAGTTTTGTCCATGTGATAGCTTGCGAACATTTTCTAAATATTTATGATACCTGTACCTCAGGATTTCGGCGTAAGTGCAGTGCTGGGGATAAATGAAAGTTGCTCCAAAAAGAAAAGAAAATGAAAGTTCATCGTCTTTTCGTAACGTTAATGGTAGCTTTAAATAAAGTTTTGTAATTTAGTACATGTAGTTCAGTATGTTCAGCATAAAAATAAATGCTGTCAACTTATCTTTGCCCTTGACGCTCTTGAGGCTTCGCTGCATATGTTATTTCCTGGAGGTTTGTTAAGTGAAAACGGACGGAGAACTGTATGCTTTTCAATAATTGTGCGAAGACAGTTGTTTTAGGTGTATTATTTATTACGTCACAGAGACATCGTCCTAATCTTACGACGTACATGCAGCCGCTACTCCCCCTCTTTCATTCTTGATTTACTTTTCATAAGAATCACTACATTGTTACATACAGCATACTCGCTAGTTACAAAAGTTTTCGGCAGTTACAGAAATAACATCATCCGGTAGTTACAAATGACATGCATAGAATAGGAACAAAATCAAGCACAATTCTCCAGTTTTTAATGAATTATCGACGAAACGCTTTGAATAAACTCTCCATTGTTAATTACACAGAAACTACTTCATCCCAAATATTCCTAACATGTTTCTCGTGTCAAATGTGTGTACATCTTTTTTTGTGCGAACAGAATTTGAGTAACATATCGTCCAAATATTCGCTTTGTTTATACCGTCAGTAAGACTTAGTTTTATGAGTTTCAGTAATTGCTAGATATTGTTATGATTAGCAATTGCAAATTAAGCTGACATATGTTAATGAGAATTGTTACAGGTTTCAAGCATAATAAAAACTGTATTTTTTGTTTCTCTTTTATTATTTGATTGATCGTAATTGACTGGTTCTAATTGTAGCTAATCGAACTGATTATACTTGTTCCTGGCAATGAATGCATGTAATATTGACGAGGACTTTGACATGATGTTACTGAAAATTACATTTCGGTGTCCAAAACGTGAAATTGCCTGTATGGGTCTTACCTAATAATATAACAGTTAATTAAGCAACCCGAATTACCTTCAATGTCGTGTGAAAGACAAGCTAAATTAGTTCCTGGAATCATATGAAAAATGAGCTGTTACGTTTCAGGCGGAACTTGTGTATCCTGCCCGGCATTCACCAAATCGGATGGGGGAAATGTTCTAAAAACCACATCGAGGCTGTTAGGTACACCAGCTGTTTGTCCTTGATCTGCCTGGTTGACTCCTTCCTCGCCCCGAAGTGGAGCTGCAGCACGCAAACTTATCCGATGGAGTGTGTTACTGCCTCGGCATTGCCAACACGACAGTGTCAGCCACCAAAACTGCCGAGCCTGCATCTCGTGACTTCTGGTGGTCAGTTCATCATTACATACGGGTGTCCGGATACTTTTGATATCTTAGTTTACTAGGTAATGATGGAACACTATTTATTTTAAGTACTGCTGAACGTATTACAATGATGCGACCTTAATGGTAGGAGAGACAACTGCTCTAAGTGGAGTTGCAGACCGGGAATAACATAGCACGTCAACCGACCACACACCGTCCTACACCCTCAGGTCTATCAACGCCGAAACGGTGACCTACAGAGTGGGAGTTATGATGAATCAAGACCGAAAATGTTGCTGTATGAGTGCACATTTTCATGTGTTTCCTTTTTCCACTAGGTTCAAAAATAAACATTCAGCCTAACAGAGACACGAACAAAATGCGTGTCGTTTTTATAAAGAAAAGGTAAACCTATTTTTCTTAAAGTTTTTGCATTGATCAAGGGACTTATCTCCTTAGCCGTTTGAACCATGTTATTTAGATTTTACTTGAAAGCGACCTTGTTACTAACAAGATTTGAAGACTACTGCGTATTATTTATCTCCATTCGTCTATATCAATTATGACCCATTCTGGGGGTAGATACTGTAAAGACAGAGACATTACGGTTATGGCTATCACGAAATAACAGTGTTTGAAAACTTAATATCACTGACCCGCTAGACTAATAGTTTTTAAATATGTAACTTGATTATAAATTATGCAATAACGCATAACACATGGCGGCGGAGACTATAGCGAATTTAATAACGACATTCTTTTAACAGTCACGCGCATTCGGCAATGACGACGTACCACAGCCGGTAAATTGTTGTTGTGGCATGTTCGTTATTGGCTCCACCGAGTTGTCGGATAACTCACTGCTCTTTCTTAGTCAGTCATCTGTTTGTTGGACTACGAGATTCGAGGGACATGTGAAGTGAGTTCATTATTGATGCTTCCGATTTCGCTGCGTGCTCAACGTATTTCTTAGTGTTGAACGAGAAAAATCAGCAAGTGAGTGAAATTTTTCCTGTTAAATTTGTCGACTATTGGGTAAAATGCTACTAATTTACAGCACTAACTTACGTTTATTATTGGATATAAACAGCTGAGTTGGTAAGATGTAAGTATGTGTGTAAATATCTTCCTTATTTGTGTTTGTGATGCCACTGAGCAATCACCATCATCTACCATCACCAAACGCTAAGGTCTTTGAAGCACGTTGCACACACACACACACATATTCACAAACGTGAAACCAACAACACTGTAAACCATCATCAAAACGAGACTGGTATAACAGCTCTTTTAATTAAGAACAATATTATCAGGCTTATTTTAATACAGGGGAAAGGTGATAGATAATATCCGTAATAATTAATAGCATTGAAAATGTTGTAATTAAAATTATATATGTATAATCTCTCATCAGAATAACGCCCGCAGCGAAGTAGCGCTTCAGGGAAATCAAAGACGGGTTTACGTGGTTACTTTTGTTTCTAAATTCTACTATCTAAATGTTATAAGCGTGTATCGTTACTTCTCTTGTCTTGTTTTCTGCGCTCTGAATAAGTCTACGTAGCTGCGGCGTGCGATAAAGCGGGCATTTCCGTGCGATATGCTACGGAAGGGATCAGGGCACTTTTGTTAAATTGCAAGAAAATTAAGTATAGTTAATTTATGTGGTACAGACATTTACCGTGAGGTCTTGGACTAAGAATAGCAGAGGATTTGTGTGCGCGAGAAAAAATAGGGCTTAGTATTAAATTCTAGTACATGCTGAATAACTGATAATTGGATATGTGGACTACTCTAACGAACGGTAAAATGAATATAAGAACGGGACTGGACACTTAACTTCGTGAAAATAAAAGCGTACGCAGTTTGTATGACTGTACCGAAGTATAGTAGTGGACCATAGTCCTTGCTATAATATCTTTGAGTGACATTGTAACCTCCCCCTCACTTACCGACCTTAATGACCCTGAAAAATGAAACCGCGTGTACCTAATGGGAGTTTTGGAAAAGCAATCGTCACCGAAGTTAACCTGTCGGTAAAGAGGGAGGAAAGGGTTACATCTAAATGAAAGGAAATGTGCTAATGAAACTGGTGGAAATTAATTTTGAAAAGGGGTAAAGTTAATAAAGAAAGTAAATGTGCAGCCGTTACGTTAACAAAATCATATTTACATTCCTTAATCTACTGTGACTCAGCTGAAAACTTAAACTAGCAGCTTGGATTTTTCAGATGATTACTAATCAGTTACTCTTAAATCATTTAGTCAAAATTAATTACTTATTAATTACAACTTCTTTAATGACCTCTATGTCAGGCAAAAGCATCGTAACATGGCACATCCTTAAATCTTACACTCTATATTTACATACTGTACAAATTACCCATTGTGTGGTATTAATCGATCCTAGGTTGGTACAATTTCAAGTCTACAATATTCCGTATACCTAATCGTTTTCCAGAGCTTGGATACTCTACGCAATAAGCATTTGTGTGAGGTATACCAATGACTTTATATGGTCCATTATAAACAAACTTAAATTTAGAGATTTCATTGTCTATCTCGCTCGATTTCTCATGAGCTTTTACAAGTACTAAGTCTCCGATTGCAAACTTAGCAAAACGCGCTTTAGCGTCATGATGACGTATGCGATCATCGGCTTTTAGCTTCACTACTTCTCGCAAACGATCTTTTTTCACACCAATACTAATGTCAATCCGTGGACGGAATTTGATTATCTCTTCCAATCCACTTTCCACACTTTTGTCAATGCCGAAATTCCTCACGTTACGGCAGTTCAAATTCATTCCTACGTCAATGTCATCCGGCCAGTTAACAATGTGTATAGGCTGGTATTGCTTATGCAAACCGTCTCCTGCCTCGTCAAAACTAACTACTATCGTTTTATCTTGTGACATACATGTCAAAGTTTGGCTTTCGCAATTAATCACTGCACGGTACTTTAATAGCCAATCTAACCCAATAATTACTTCCGTAGTTAAGTCTGGCACGACGACAAACTCTTGTTCAAATCATGCCCCACATATCTCGAAGTGGACAAAAATCTGTTTTGTGACCGGTTTACTGGCCTTCCCAGTAGCACCGATAACCTTCACTCCTCTTACTGGCATAACTACGATGCCCGGTCTGTCTTTTAGTAACTCAAATATTTTCCCAGATACAGCACTCAATTCTGCACCGGTGTCAATCAACACGTTTAGTTGTAGGTCGTGCATATTAACAGACACTACTATCTGTCTACACTTGTCCTCGACTGTTTCTTTATTTTCCCACAGTAAATCCTCGTCTATATCCAGGTCATTCCAGAAAAAACCATCCGGCTTTGATCCTAAATCCGGCTTATCTGGCGGCTTTTTCAGCCTCTGTTCAAATACCGTTTTAATTTCAACACGTTTGTCCTGAGGCGTAGTCTGTAGCTTCGCCTCCAATACCGAAACCTTTTCCTGTAACTCGTCAACTAGTGAGTGTTGCTTTGCTATCAATTCATTAATCGTCACCTTCGTTGATTCCACTTTGGTCAGATTAATCTCATCCGCCAATCTACCTGGAGAAATGTGCCCAGTAGTATCTGCAATTACTTCCTCTAGATCTGCGCAACCCACACTGTTATCGTCTGACCGTATAATGTCAGCTCTAACCTCATACACGCTGTAATCTATGTGCTTTTCTACCAATCGTGTCCGGCTATCACTAAAATTTTCGTAATCTTTCTCCTTAATACTTTCGCAATGCTTATACTGGAGGTTTGCGTCGGATGGGTCGGCTACTTCTACCACTATAACTTTCGGTAAAGTCTGCCGGTTAGGGCCAGAACTTTCCGTTACTACTTCAACATCCAACTCCTGCGGGACGAAACACGACGAATCTTGCTCGTGCTCCCATTAACATCAACTATTTCTAGTAAAGTCTGCCGGTTAGGGCCAGAACTTTCTATCATTTCACAAACACTATCTTCCTGCGGGACGAGACGCGGAAAATCCTGCACGCGCTCCCCATAAACACTTCTCCCACACAGGCCCCTATAATCTCTTAGTTCGTCGTATAAGCGACCGAACTGCCTTAACCAGACCTCATCCCTCTCTGCATCCCCTCGCTCGATGACGGACGTTTTATCCGACATCTGATCTCCTGTCAACACTTGCGAATCATTCTTAAACTCAATCTCCAGTTCCGCTGTGGGTATTACAGCTGCCACTTTATAATCGATTTCCGGAACACTACTTAAATTGTTCTCACTGACAGTGTATGTATTTTCTACTGCCGTGTATACAGCTGATCTACTACTCGTGGGCGCACTCCTTTCTCTTAACACATGCACACTCTCCCGCCGTTGATTATTCCATACGGAATTTTCATAACGACCACACCTGGGTTTTCTCCTGTTATTGGGCCGCCAAAATTTCTCCACGCCCGGTCGGCCCCTCACCGGCGCGGCTAATGGTTTCCCTGTCTCGTCCCAGCAGATACGGTCCCCGGATGCTGCTGAGGCGGCTGATCACACCCTCTGGCGTTATTACTATTCTGTGAAGCCCGTATCACGTTAGTATGATACTGGTTTCTGTCATTCCTGTTATTATTTGCATTGTACCGATTGTTATTACGGTCCGAACCATTATTGTTATTGCTGCGGTGTGCATTATTCCCATGGTTATCGTTGTTATGGTTGGGGTGGTACCCGTTGTTGTTACCACGGCCTCTACCACTGTCGCGATTATTGCGCCAATTGTCTTCGTCCTCAACTCTTTCCAGGAAATCATTCACTGTCCTATAATTGCTTCCTACGTAGCGTTTTGTATCATCTGGAAGCTTCTTGTAGAGTTCCCAGACTATTTCGGATTCCGTGCGGCGATCACGCAAATATTCCAACTTGGGGATCCAGCCCTCACAAAACTTCATCGAGCCGCGCGAATGTGCATCGAAAGGCCTCGATACGACAAATTCGCGCCAGACACTTTGCTGTTTTTGCTCTGACCAGTATTCAGCCAGAAACAAATTTTTAAACTCGTCAAAAGTCAGGTTCGTAATGTTGAGGTTTAAGCCCCAACGCTTGGCATCACCAGCCAGCACATCAATAACCGCATTAATTTTTCTCTCATTAGTCCATAATCTGGGTAAAACTCTTTCACAATTTTTAATGAAATCCGTCGCGTGTATACCGCCTTTTTTCAAGGGGTCGAACCGCTCCTCTTTCGTCAACAATTCCGAACTATGTGCACAGATTGGCACATAGCTCTGTTTTTCGTCAAGTTTCTTTTCTAATTCCGACACTCTCGTAATTACTTGGCAAGTGGTTGTCGCAAGCGTTTCCACTTCCCTCTTTTTCTCTTCGCAGGTATTAGCCTGCTCCCTCACTTTAGTGTCTACTTCGGACACTAAAGCCTTCTGTTGATCCTCTTTTTTCACTAATTGAATTTGTTCCGTCACCTTATTCTCGATGATCGGAGCAACTGCTTCTCCTACACTTTTCTCGATTCTGCTAATTTCGGAATCAAAACGAGTATTTATGCTCGCAATTTCCGCCTGAACGCCTATCATTTCCTGTTTAAGATTACCGATTTCGGTATTAATAACAACAATATCTTCTTTGATTTTATCAACTTTTGTATTAACAACTCCAACATTGTTGTTAACAACGTTAATAGCTTTGTTCTGATTGTCTAGCATCCGTTCAATTTTTTCAGACTGAGCTTCTTGCTTGGCAGCCTGAGCTTCTTGCTTGGCAGCCCGAGCCTCTTGCTTGACAGTCTGAGCTTCTTGCTTGGCAGCCTGAGCTTCTTGCTTGGCAGCCTGATCTTCTTGCTTGGCAGACAGAGCTTTAATTTCTGCCGATTGACTCTTGATTTCGTTAATCAAAACATTCAATAAATCAGTTAAATTCCCGAAAACTACCGGTTTTACTTCCGTAGCGGCTTCCTCTTTAATTGTCCCCCCGTATTCGTCATCAAAGGATTCACATCTGATTTTCACTTCCGATTCCGAAACATTTTCTAAAGTGTGGAATTCCATTTCTGCTCTTTGTTGCGTTTCAGCTGTCGCGTCTTTCATGCTAGCCGCCTGCCCCTGAACAATGGGTACCGCGGTGCGCGTTTCCCACTGTTCGACCGATTGTTCCGTATCCAATTCTACCAAATTTTGGCAATTGTTGCCTTCACTCATTTTAATAATTTTCAATATAAATGCCAAACCTCAAATATAATTAGGATTACTCCCACTACTTATTCTCGCTGACGTAACGGCCTGTACGTAACCAGTACTTTGTTACGAGATTTGCACAATGCAAAATTCGTGTCCAGAACAACCTCAAATCCGAAGATTGTCCTGTCACCAGGTCGCCACGTGTAACCTCCCCCTCACTTACCGACCTTAATGACCCTGAAAAGTGAAACCGCGTGTACCTAATGGGAGTTTTGGAAAAGCAATCGCCACCGAAGTTAACCTGTCGGTAAAGAGGGAGGAAAGGGTTACATCTAAATGAAAGGAAATGTGCTAATGAAACTGGTGGAAATTAATTTTGAAAAGGGGTAAAGTTAATAAAGAAAGTAAATGTGCAGCCGTTATGTTAACAATTAACTAGCGGTAATTAGGTATTTGAGATTTGGGGGAAATCACGGTCGCCAGTCCCAAGGACAATTACTATAGTAACTGAAAAAGAAAGGTTATTACACATATACTTAGCACTAGAAGCGTGGCAACTGAAGGTTGACACGTGTAGTGTGAAAACTGAAAGTTTGTCAGAAGTAATAAATTTCGCTACACCCTGACTTAATTTAGCAAAAGAATTAATAAAACCGGAAAATCGAAAGTTAATTTAGTGACTGAAGTTAATAGTGAGCTTTCTTTCTGAAGCACATCGAAATTCAGTAAAATACGGTTAGTCTTGGACTACCTCAACAATCATTTCAAAAGCTACTTGAATCTACGCAATTTAGAAAGAAGAGATTTAACTTTGAGCCTGAATTAAATGATTCTGAACAATTAACAATAGTAAAATTTAGTACGTACCAAGCTGAGCTGCAGTCACAGGTAAGCTAAAATACGGTAACAAAGCTCGCACTCTTAATTCGTGCTTGTGTAATCTGAATATTGTAGCCAGCTGACCTTGAAATTAAAGCAGTGAAATCGAATGGTATAATTTTAATGCTGGCGTTTGAATTTCAACGACACTCGGGTTCATTTCGGAAAAGGAAGGGACCCTGCTTGGTAATGCAATTGGGACAATGAGCAACAAAAGTTCATGCTAAGTTGCTGTAATTATAGTTACGAAAATGGTACAGTTTGAAAAGCTGAGGTCTGCCATACAGTTCTAAAACTTTACTTGCGTCCAGTCTTCCTTGTCGGTTGATTGAAGGTTTGAAGCCGTCGGTCGAGGAGGTGGCTACAGTCACTCATTGTCGGCCGTCGCTGTTGCAGAAGCTGGATGTTGGCGCGCCTTCTTCTCGACACGGTCACCAGACGAAACGGGCTCTTGATGTGCGCTAGTTAATGTTTCCCGTCCGCGACACCATGTCAGAAACTATCATCGCAAGTCGAGCGCAATTACATGCTGCCAAACCCAGAAAGCGCGGCAACTCGCGGGAGCGTCACACAGCACACCTGCTCCACTCGCTACTCCCGCCACACTCTTTTTCTGCTAAGCCCGCGCTCCACGCGGCAGAGTTAACACTACCAAAGATCCTACACACTTTGATTCTTCACACGACCTATCGACGTAATCGTTCGATAGCAGTTTTCCCTAGGCAAGACCCAGCGTAAAAATACAAATAATATTTACGAAACAAACCAATTATACATCGACATAAATGCATAAATATACAAATAGTAAAACAATTACAATATACAAAGAGACAGAAATGTCATATCTTGAGGTAACAAAGCAAGGAAAAAAAATAGTACAATAGATGGAAATAGGAGGATATGCATTTCCGGCGTTACAACATACTGTAAAAATCACGTATATTTTAGTTGCTGTGAGTAATAGTAGCATCAACTCTCCTTTTCCCTTTATACAAAACGCAATCATTCATGGTCATTTAATTATTATTGAATGTTGTTAATAAGAAACCTAAAGCAATTCCGATAACATCGTCTGCATTGATGAATAATAACTAACATACAAAGATATTACTAACTATATTGCCTTCGTTAACGCAGCAGTAAATGAAGGGTGATCGACTCAGCCAAAAAGTTAACATTAATTACTATAAAAACCCGAAATTTAGTCGCCGTTACAGTTTGTGGCTGCTCCATTTGATGTGCGGAGCTAGCTAAAAGCCGGGCATGTACAGCAGAAAATAAAATTATATCTTCTGTCAGAGTTGTCGAAGACAGCAGGTCGACGGAGGGCGGCTGCACTGATCCGTAATACGTTCATGAGCGAAGAGTCAGTAATTTAATGAGATTGTCAATATTGGCCTAACTAAAACTTGTGCTCAGAATGAACGATGTCTAGTTGAACTTGCAGAGCTGCGCCTACCATCAAGCCCTCGGAGCCACATCTGAAACCAGTGCTGTCAGCCATCAGGAGATGACTTTCTTCAAGTCCAATGGCAGTGGTAGCAAAGCTACCAACATCAGAGTCTTGCATCTGCTTCCTTCTGAGCCCAAGCACCAAGAACCTTCTATTTCAGAATCTAAAACCCAAACCAAACCTGCTACTTCCTTTCTCATCTCTACGTAGCCTGTTCTGGGCGAATTTCTAAGCCGTCCGACTTAGAGCTGCGCCTCAGATTATCTTCAGATTACCAGCAGACTGCTCTCGGTTCACACCCAACATTCGAAAGAATGCAGTGAGACACGGAGAACTTTACAAACCAGCTGGACGCTATTACTACTCCGACTGCCAGTAAATATTGATAAAATGTACTAATGCAACAGAGGCAGAGAGAGAGAGAGAGAGAAAGAGAGATTGAAATGGGGAGAGAGGAGGGAAGGAGAGAGAGAGAGAGAGAGAGAGAGAGAGAGGGAGAGAGACACTACAGGATACGAAATTACATACACCCATAATATAAGTAATTTTTTAATCATTCTATAGCGTTACGTTGGGTTAGGTCAAGAAAAGGCAAACCTACGTGTATAGCATTTGTAGACTTAGACAAACCTTTTGACAATGTTAACTGAAATACTCTCTTTGAAAGTCTGAAGATAGTAGGGGTAAAATACAGGAAGCGAAAGGCTACTCAGAACTTGCAGAGACACCTTTCAGCAGTTATAACAGACGAGGGCCATGAAAGGGAAGATTTGGTTGATAAGGGAGTGAGACAGGGTTGTAATCTAAGGCCGATATTGCACAATCTGTACGTTGAGAAAGCTGTAAAGGAAAAACCAAAGACAAATTTAGAGTAGGAATTAAAGTTCAGGTAGAAGAAACAAAAACTTGGAGGTTTGCCGATGACATTGCAATTCTCTCAGAGACACCAGAGGATTTGGAAGAACAATTTAATGGAACGGACCGTGTTACGAAACGAGGATATAAGATAAACATCAACAAAATCAAAAAGAGAATAATAAAATGTAATATAATTAAGTCAGGTGATTCTGGAGTTAGATTAAAAAACCTTACTCATGAGTTTTGCTATGTGGGCAGCATAACAACTGAGGATGGTCGATGGAGAGAGTATATAAAATGTAGATTTCCAGCGGCCGGAAATGCGTTTCTTAGGGAGAAATGTTTGTTACTATCGAATATAGAGTCAAGTGTCAAGAAGTATTTTCTGAAGGTATTTATCCGGAAAGTACTTATGTACGGTAATGGAATATTGACAATAATTTAGACAAGAAGAGAATGGAAGATTTCGGAATGTGGTGCTACAGAAGAATTCTGAAGATTAGATGGATAGATCACATAACCAATGAGGATGTACTTGATAGAACTGAGGAGAAAGTAAATTTGTGGCACAGCTCGACTAAAAGAAGCGGTCGGTTGATAGAACACATTCCGAAACATCAAAGGATCACCAATTTACTTCGGAGGGATGTGTGCGGGTAAAAATTTTAGGCCACGAAGAGATGAATACAGTAAGAAGATCCAGAAGGCTGTACGTTGCAGTAGTTACTCGGAGATGAAGAGCGTTGTTGAGGATAGAGTAGCATGGAGAGATGCATCACAAAGTCTGAAACGTCCCCTTAGAACAATTTATACATGACTGTGCTTAACCTGACACACAATATTATTTAGCGCAACGCAATCTGACTTTCAAAAATCCCTACAAAAGAATGCCCCTGACTAACATTAACCTATACCTTTCACAAATCACTTACCTCACAAAAATCTTCGTTACTCGAACTACTGCAATACAGCGAGCGCCACTACTGCCAGCCAAATAAAAGATTCAAACTACTGAAGGCACTAACTACTGATAGGGATAGTTAGCAAATGAAAGACATTAATAGAGAACAAACAATGTATTTACCTTAATAGTCATAATATATATAGCAGTTCATGACAAATTACAAAACTCCGCCATCTCTCTCCCCACATCCACCACTGCTGGTGGCTCACCTCCAACTGCCCAACGCTATGCACTGTTAACATCTAGCTGCCCAACAATACAATGGCAGACAACAATGCAAACTAGCCACAGACTGCACACAGCACAGCCAGTGATTTTCATATTGAGCGCTACGTAATGTTGCCAATAAGAAAACATAAACAGCCTACTTACATAAAGAAAACATAAATAGCCTACTTACATAGCCCCCATGCTCCCCACAAAAAATTTTACAAACTTGGGCAGTGGCCAATAATGATTTGATAATTTTTTTTTATAATTACAATAACAAAGATATCAAATGCACACACTTATTTATACAATGTTGGTCAATAGCTAAAATTTTCTCACAGTCCATAAAGACAGTCCAGATTGTTCATCACAGTAAAATTTCAGTGTTTTTTTTTCTAAGTCTGAGCAGTAAAAGACAATGCACACAGAAGTAGTGGATTTCCATGGAGTCTTGAAGAAGTAGTGTTGTCCTTCCAACGGAAAGACCATGCTGACTCTTGACATGCTGACCGGTAATAGGCCACAACAGAGCAAACCCACAGCAGAGTCATTCGACGTTTTGAAGAAGATTGGTAGGTAGGTCATCACAGAGCAGACCCACTGTAGTCCTGGTAGAGAGTATTGGTATAGGTGAGTCAGCAAAGGTGTAGACCCACTGTAGTCCTTGTGGAAATAATGGTATTGTTGGGTCATGAAAGTTGCAGACCCACTGTAGTACTTGTAGAGATTGTGGACAGGCCCACTGTAGTCCTGGTAGAGATGATGGTCACCAGCCATCTGCTGCGACTGTGCAGGTGCACAATCACCATCGAAGAGTATTGCAGAGAAGATAGCAAGTCCATAAACCACCAGTTGTGCACGCACAAAGTTTTTGGAATTGTCCGTAGAAGTCTTGCAGACAATATAGCAAGTCCATAAACCACCACTTGTACACTCACAAAGTTTTTGGAATTGTCCTTAGAACCAGCAATGCTGTTATCCAGTCCCTTGCTGAATTATTAACACACGTGCAAACACTAACAGTCCCTACTTCTCACATATTGTCCATATACTATGACCAACAGAAACGTGTGCAGTGAAATGTATCTTACAAGTTACTTAAATTGATTAACTGGTGTCAATTACAATATTATAACATGAGAATACAATTACAAGGGCACAAAATACATCATTAAAGAACATAACAATACAGATAACATTTGTAGTACAGGCTTTACAACAGAATAGAAATAAACATATACATCAGTGTTACAGGAATTATGACATAAGTACATACATAAAAGATCAGAATAACTTGCGAAACATCAACTTCACACATGAGCAACCAAACAGTATAAATAATGTCTAAACATCTTTACAAAGTAAATAACAGAGTATTAGAAAATGTCTACAACATAGCTCTCATCAGCTAGACACATAAAGACAGGAAAAATACAAATACACAAGGGTACACAAACATATAGTGGGATAACACAAAGGGAAAGGACAGGGTTTGTTTTACTGCAGTATTTTGCATGGAGATCTCCCATGGTTCATCATTATTCCCAAAAGTCCTATCTAAGCCTGCTTTCTGTATTCTGTTCACATCCTCTGTCAAAAATAGTTTTTCTCCACTGTACAGTATCCTTTTTTTTGCCCAAACCATTTTCATATAGCTTCTCAATACATTGCTTCCAAGTCATCATAGTTAGTTTCTTATATAGTCTACCCCTCTTAAGCTACCTTAAATCTACTGAGCTCAGATATATATACCAAGGGACGAGGCAATGCAGCATCACATAAAACAATTAATACAAACATCAAGGACAAAATTTTAAATAGGCAAAGCAATTGCAGTACTACAACTAATATATGGCACTGCAGGAAACAAGAAAAATAAATTAGTAGTAAAACTGGCTTAACAGAATAATACAAAGTCAAATTCAGTAACACTACGCCTGGCAAACAGCAGCAACTTATACCTAAACATGACATAGCTCAAGCAGAAAAAATAGAACACTAAAGACAACAATGCAGATAAGGGAAATGTCTATTCACATCTTAATGTCTATGTAATTAAAGTGGTGCACCACAACAACTTATTGTAAAAAATATATACCATGTACTTTAAAAGAAAATTATGTGTCCAGTTACTGTTACTAATCCCTTCTTATTGTTCTCTCCATTCCAAGAGCTCCTTTTTCGAAGAATGTGGATCAGAAAATTATTATTTAATAAATCTGTTGACAGAAAGTGTTCACATTAGCAAATGCATCTAATTTTATTTTATGAAACCAGCGCTGCAACACAGCTGGAAACCAGATATCAAATGAAATAAGCAACTACGAAAAGCAAAGCATAAAAATATCAGTCAATAGTCATGTGACATTTCATAAGTTAGTTGAAATTCTCTCAACTCTCGTAGAAAGACGCTTGTCGTAATCAGGTGTGCAGATGTAAATATATTTCTCGTCATTTCATTAGGCATTTCAGTAAATATCATAAATTACGAGCTCCACAGTATGCTTTCAACAAGGAAATGTCAATAGCGAGGATAATGGCCTCCCCTTTTTTTTTCTACCTGTGCTTCCGGAAAGGCACACCCTAATGGCATGTTCTCCAGGTGTCTGACACAGCTGTGTGCCCACGACGCACGTGCAGGTGGTCACTTAACTTTCTTACGGAAATATTTACGACAGCAGTTTCCGCTACAGTGACAGTCTCATATAAAAATATTTCACAGGTCAAGAATTTGCGTTACAAATCTGTAGGAACAAAATCCTATAAATATAACAGTGTCCAAAAAATTTTCGCCAGCATTGTGATACAATCACGCATTTACACACATTTCATAACTCTTAAAGTACGATTCTTGGTTTCCAACATCCTTTTTCACAAGTCAAGAGTCCCTAACTTCTATTCATTATTCATAAACATATAAACACGTAATCACATTCCTCATATATGGTAGCACCATCTTATTGACATAAACATACCTCAACAGCATAATACACATCGTCGTCGTAAAAATAACGTCATAACACCTCAATCAAATGTCAAAAACGTCGTAGCTTTCTGCAATAATTTCAAACCATAAAAAAATATTCTCTGCTCATTTCAATAGTGTCATCTGCCTCAAACGTACTTTAAAAATCATTATCTCATACCAAATACATCATTCAAAGCTCTCATAGTATCACAATGATTCCGAAAAAATATGAACAGTTCACAAAGTACAGACAAAATACAGTTTCTTAAGTGTGAAGTTGTCCAACGGTGTAATCACGTAAACATCTGTCACTGATGTAATAAAAAAGTTTGTCTCTCTCAGTTAAATGATCAGATAGCTGTGTAATTTGTGTTTTAGAGGAATATGGTACCGATGTGTAAAGTTGTATAAGCAAATACCATATTAGCTAGGGCTCCTTGTATTTGCCAAACACATGGTACACAAAGTAAGTGTGTACCCCCCTGAGGATTAATGTAATTATACCCTCAGGTGTTACAGATTACAAGAATGGAATGAAATGTATTACGGAAACCTTTGTATCATTGTACTTCAAATATGTTTAAAAATATATGATTCAAGTACAAAATTAATCACTCAAATACGTGTCCTGTAGCGCTAAATGTGCGTCTTGCTGTAAGATAATCTCTGTGGAAGTGTCGTAGTTATCGTCCTCCAAAAGCTAAGTTCTGCAGAAGTCAATGTACTTACCTCATGATAAACAAAAGTGAAATGCTTTGCGCATAGATATCTTACTTATTACGGTTATTGCCATGATGAAGAAAGTACTGTGCTGTAACGTATTGTTGCGCTACAGAAAAGGCTGTCTCCTTGTAGCTATACCACAAAAGTTACTACTAAAACATGTTTTGCTTTCCAGAAGAATCTGCCGTGCAGATATAAAACAGATACTCCGCAAAAGCAACAATGTAAATTGTGTCACACATTAGTAGTGTCATAATATAACCATGTAGCTGTCAAAGAAACCAAATACTAAGTCATCTTTAATCTCACAGAAAGTACTTTAATTCAGAATGTATTTTCAAGTACACCAAAATGTTGCATTAAAATCTCATTAGCAGTACTGGTAAATGTTCTAAGTATGTGAGCCTTAAAGTCGTTACGTAATTGTGCAACTAACAAGCAAGAATGTACACACACAATAACACTGTGTCATCTGTTCGCAATAACAATGCATTTGTAATTTCTGTTTAAATAAGTTCTCTTGGTTCTTGACTGGATATTTAACTTTAAACATTGTTACATGGTAACAGTTTCTCAGTGTGACAAATTGTACAAGTAGCGTGAATTGAAAATTGCAAAGACTAAGTTAAAAAGCAGATTATCTATCAATAAATGGTTTTACATGTGAAATGTGGTTTAAACCTTTACTCTTCCTAGTATGCAGAGTTTCAACTTTAACGCAATTATCATGTGGTATACGTCGGTAAAGAATTCTGGAATTTTTCTCAAGGTAAGCGTCTATGTTATTTTTCTCTGAGCCAGCGGGCGCAGTTATTGCGGTGCGAGTTATTGTCTGTTTCTTTGTTGGCACGCGTCGTTACTGGGATTAGGAGGCCTAACTTCCAGAAATTCGCCTTGCCGAGAGGGCCCAGCCCTGTTTAAAGCTCGCCAGTTCTGATGGAATTCCGGTCTGTCGTTTTGTCGGTAGATTCCACAGTTTCTTTCTTGTCGGTCACGTGGTGGAGAATTTCTCCCTGAATCGTAACTGCGCGCTGGACCGTTGCGTCTGAAGTTATTCTGTCTCCTGTGATAATAATAGTTCTGGTTGCCAAATTGTCTGTTTCTGTGATTGTCTCTGTCATATTCATTACTACAGAAATGCGATCTTTCTCTGTAACTATTACTCTGCCAGTGGTTGTCATACGGGTGGTGTCTGTTTTGGTCACGATTTACGTTGTAAGAATAGGCTTGTCATGGCCATTTATTGTTTCTGTCGTCACGGAATTGTGATGGATGTGACCTGTAGTGATTGTTTTCCTCTTTTTGCATCCCGCGACTGTCTGTGTCAATTTCTAATTCTTGTAACAGTCCCTGAAAAGCTTCAAATAATATGTCGTAAATGTTTCGGCAGTTTGATTAAGCAAATGCGGATGAGTTCTGAGGGGATGTATGGGTTTGACAGGTACTGATTCTTGTGCAACATGTCTTCAAAATATTTCACAAGACTGGAAGATTCAGATTGTTCGAAGTGTTTCATCATTATGATGCTATGTTTTACTCGGTCTTATGTAGCTTGAGACCAATATGCTGAGAGGAAGGCATGGTAAAATTCTCCTTCACTGTGGCAATCGTGAATGACCGATCGGATTCTTACAGCTGGTTCATTCTCTAAGTAGCCACACATAAATTCTAACCTGTGCTCCAATGACCAGTTGGGAGGAAAACAATGAGAGAATTGATGGAGCCATGCTTGTGGATGAATGTCGTTGGCAGAGTTCTTAAACGTTTTGAATTTACATGTAGTAATGAACAGCTTATAATCAAAATCATCATGTCGGCGAGTCTCATGTCGGTCATTGTTACGTCGTTTCGGCGGTTCCATCTCAAAATTCGGTGTACCTTGCCAATTCCTTTCATAATTACCGAAATGCCCTGTGTTATTATTTTGTGGCTTTTCCGTATTTCTATGTCCCTCTTCCCTTATTGGGGCGCAAGTGTCCTCTGAAATACGTAATTCTTGTATTACCTGTGTCAACTGATCTTGTACTTCCCAGATTTCTCTTTTGTACTGTGTATTGATTTGATTTTGATTTTGTTTGAATTTTCTTATTTGTTCATACTCTTCTGTGTCAGTGAAGGCTACAGGTCTTATGTCATTCAGATCATCATCTACCTTTGTAGATAAGTTAGTGACCTGATCCGAAAGTTAGCTACTTTCTCCGATAGTGAACACATTTCCTCAGTGTGTTTTTCTGAACCAAGTTTCAGAGTGTCCATTTCTGTTGAAATCGAATCTACTGTGTTCTTTAAGTTTTCCTGAGTTTTTGCCAGTTGCGTAACCGAATCAGTAGATGCAACTGAGTCAATTTTAGCCCACAAGGTCTCATGATTTTCATGAACAATGGTTTGCAGCTCTTTTATGGCTGCTTCGTGATTCTGTAATGCATTTTCATGCCGCGATAAAATAGGCTGAAAATGCTCACAAATTTGTGTTTTTACATTATTACAGACCTTTTGACATTTCGATTCAATGTTATGTAACTCAGTAGTTAAATCTTCACGTGTTTGTTCAAGTGTGGTGTCTAACTTCTGAAGATTTTTTTTCCATTGTGTCTAACTTTTGCAGCTTTTGCTGTGTTTGTCTCTGATTTTGTTCCATTGTGTCTAACTTCTGAATATTCTGTTCCATTGTGTCTAACTTTTGAAGATTTTGTCCCATTTGTTGCATTAATTGTAATAACAATGCATTAGTGTCTGGAATCTGTTCCTTTACGCTTTTCGGCAGTGCATTTGCACCAGCAACATTCATATTTTGACAAGCAGAAAATGTGTCTTGACTTATTTGAGAAAACGGTGAGGACGCAATACCTGAATCTACAGTATTTGCAAAATTGTGTCCTATCATTTCGGATTCCTGAGGCGAGCTGTTGCCGAGCGATCGATCGATAATGCTTCCCTGTTCACTAATTGTTTCACTGCCTACGCCATTGTTTGCCGCCCGCTCCATTTCCCTATGCACAATTACCAAATTACTACTTGGAATGTCTGTTAATTCACTACACAGTGGTGCTGATAAGCTATGCTCGTCTTCACTATTATTTCTCAGTTTACTTTGAAGCCTAGTGTTACGTTTTTCACACGCCATTATTGTCACAATATTTCACACGACAACACAGAAAAACACAATTTGAAGAGCAAAAATAGGAGAACACATTAACATAGAACTGAAAATAATATCTAGTTAACTGCAACTGCGAAATACTTGGTGCAAATCTACATGCATGCCACAACTGTTTTACTGTGCAACAATGAAAAACCACAACTACCAAGGAAATTCTCTCTATAATTACGCGCTAGCAATAAACAAAAGCTACACTAATTACACAAACTATAAGAAAAAATCAGAAGATTCCAGTGAGGTATCCTCGGCTAAGGGTCGACATATGAAACGTCCCCTTAGAACAAATTATAAGGACTGTGCTTAAACTGACACACAATGTTTTTTTAGCGCAACGTAATCTGACTTTCAAAAATCCCTACAAAAGAATGGTCCTGACTAACATTAACCTATACCTTTCACAAATCACTTACCTCTCAAAAATCTTCGTTACTCGAACTACTGCGCCACTACTGACAGCTAAATAAAAGATTCAAACTACTGAAGGCACTAACTACTGATAGGGATAGTTAGCAAATGAAAGATTTTAATAGAGAACAAACACTGCATTTACCTTAATAATCATAATATATATAGCTGTTCAATTTCAAATTACAAAACTCCGCCATCTCTCTCCCCACATCCACCACTGCTGGCGGCTCACCTCCAACTGCGCAACGCTACGCGCTGTTCAAATCCAGCTGCCGCTGCCTAACACTACAATGGCAGACAACAATGCAAACTTGCCACAGACTGCACACAGCACAGCCAGTGACCTTCATACAGAGCGCTACGTAACGTTGCCAATAAGAAAACATAAACAGCCTACTTACAAGTACGCTATTTGATTACAAGACGCTTGTGAGGCACGGTGTCAAAAGTCTTCTGGAAAACAAGAAATACGAAATCAATCTGAAATCCTTTGTCGATAGTACTGACCACTTCATGCTAGTAAAGAACTAGTTATGTTTCAAAAGAACGATGCTTCCTAAATCCGTGCTGACTATGTGCCAATAGAACATTTTCTTCTAGATAATTCAAATTACTACAAAATCACGTCAAATATACAAAGAGAAGTAAGAGTCCACTTGTCAGTATATCGCTGAAACCCTTCTGCCTGGTTGCATGAACTGTTGTCACAAAGCCGTTTTATCCTCTCCTGAGGCAATCTGGCCAACAGATTTTTTAAGTGGTGTTTGATATCGTGGGTACTGGCACTAGGATGGAGTTTACATCCGAACTAGTTCCACACACGTTGTATCGCCGACAGATCTGGCAATCTTATTGACTATGTACCTCAGCATCAATCTATTCAGAGAGACATGTGCCATGTGTGAAGAAGCATTGTCCTATTCAAAAATAACACCTCAATACTGTCGCATGAGACGTAATAAATGAACACACAGTCTGTCCATGACGTACTGCTTTGGCATCATAATTGCTTCCACCACTAAAAGCCCTGACCAGAAGTCATACCCGATGGGTCCCCACACCGCAACACAAGTAGTAACACTGCTGTGCGAATGGGACCCCTCGCAACCATACTCGTCGGCAATCTACATCTACGTCTACATGGATACTCTACAAATCACATTTAAGCGCCAGGCAGAGGGTTCATCGAAGCACCTTCACAATTCTCTATTATTCCAAACTCGTGTAGCGCGCGGAAAGAATGAACAGCTATATCTTTCCATACGAGCTCTGATTTCCCTTATTTTATCGTGGTGATCGTTTCGCCGTATATAGGTCGGTGTCAACAAAATATTTTCGCATTCGGAGGGGAAAGTTGGTGATTGGAATTTCATGAGAAGATTCCGTCGCAACGAGAAACGCCATTCTTTTAATGACTTCCAGCACAAATCCTGTATCATTTCTGGGACACTCTCTCCCATATTTCGCGACAATACAAAACATGCTGCCTTTCTTTGAACGTTTTCGATGTACTCTGTCAGTTCTACCTGGTAAGGATCCCTCACCGCGCAGCAGTATTCTAAAAGAGGACGGACAAGCGTAGTGTAGGCAGTCTCCTTAGTAGGTCTGCTACATTTTATAAGTGTCCTGCCAATCAAAGGCAGTCTTTGGTTAGCCTTCCCCACAACATTTTCGATGTGTTCTTTCCAATTTAAGTTGTTCGTAACTGCAATACCTAGGTATTTAGTTGAATTTACGGCTTTTAGATTAGACTGATTTATCGTGTAGCACTGATGTGGATGACTTCACACATTTCGGTAATTAAGGTCAACTACCACTTTTCAGATATTTTTTCTAAATCGTTTTGCGGATTGTTTTGATCTTCTGGTGACTTTATTAGTCGATAAACAACAGCTTCATCTACAAACAACCTAACACGGCTGCTCAGATTGTCTCCAAAATCGTTTACATAGCTAAGGAAAAGCAAAGGGCCTGTAACACTACCTTGGGGAACCGCAGAAACCACTACTATTTTATTCGATGACTTTCCGTCAGTTACTACGAACTGTGACCTCTCCGACAGGAAATCAGAAATCCAGTAACATAACTGAGACGATATTCCATAAGCACGCAGTTTCACTAAAACCCGCTTGTGTGTCAAAAGCCTTCCGGAAATCCAGGAATACGGAATCCAACTGAAATCCCTTGTGAATAGCACTCAGCACTTCATGTGAATAATGAGCTAGTTGTGTTTCACAGGAATGAAGTTTTCTAAACCCATGATGACTGTGTGTCAATTGACCATTTCCTTCAAGGTAACTCATAATATTCGAACACAATATATGTTCTAAAATCCTGCTGCATATCGACATTAACGATATGGGCCTGTAATTTAGTGGATTATTCCTACGACCTTTCTTGAAAGTTGGTGTGACCTGTGCAACTTTCCAGTCTTTGGGTACGGATCTTCCGTCGAGCGAACGGTTGTATATGACTGTTAAGTATGTAACTAATGCATCAGTATACTCCGAAAGGAACCTAATTGGTATACGGTGTGGACCAGAAGACTTGCTTTTATTAAGTGATTTGAGTTGCTTCCCTACTCCGAGGATATTTACTTCTAGGTTACTCATGTTGGCAGCTGTTCTCGATTCGAATTCTGGAATATTTCCTTCGTCTTCTTTTGTGAAGGCTGTGTTTAGTAACTCTGCTTTGGCAGCACTGTCTTCGACAGTATCTCCATTGTTATCGCGCAGAGAAGGCATTGATTATTTCTTGCCGCTAACATACTTCACCTACGACCAGAATCTCTTTGGATTTTCTGCCAGGTTTTGAGACAAAGTTTCGTTGTGGAAACTGTTATAGGAGTCCCGCATTGAACTCCGCGCTAAGTTTCGAGCTTCTGCAAAGGATCGCCAATCTTGGAGATTTTGCATGTGTTTAAATTTGGCGTTTTTGTTTCGTTGTTTCTGCAACAGTGTTCTAACCCGTTTTGTGTATCACGGAGGATCAGGTTCTTCGTTTGTTAGTTAATTTGGTATAAACCTCTCAATTGCTGCCGATACTATTTCTTTGAATTTAAGCCACATCTTGTCTACACTTATATTATTAATTTGGCATGAGTGGAGATTGTCACTGAGGAAGGCGTCAAGTTAATTTTTATCAGATTTTTTGAATAGGCATATTTTTCAAGGATTTGGGGATTACTATATTCAATCTCGCTACGACAACCCTGTGTTCACTAATCTCTATATCGGTTTTGATGATTATTTGAGGATTATTTGTTGCTAAGAGGTCAAGTGTGTTTTCACAACCGTTTACTAGTCGCGTGGGATCTTGAACTAACTGCTCGAAATAATTTTCAGAGAATGCGTTTAGCACAATTTTGGATGACATTTTAAGCGTACCTCCGGAATTGAACATATCTTTTCGCCAACATATCGAGGATAAATTAAAGTTACCACCAACTATTATCGTATGAGTCGGGTGCGTGTTTGAAATAAACCTCTAGTTTTCTTTGAAAATTTCAGCAACTGTATCATCTGAACTGGGAGGTCGGTAAAAGGATACAATTATTATTTTATTCCGGTTGCCAACAATGACCTCTGCCCATACCTCCGCGAGTAGTGGAGGACGGCGGTACGTAGCTAAATACAACGCAACACCAGTCAACACTACTCCATGTTTCCCGGTTTACGGCACTACTACATATGCGTCAATAGCAGCCTACAGATTGGACAGAAATTCAATAGTCTGGTGCTGCTATTTTCTGACCAGTAGTACAGGATGACACATGATGTTTCAGGGAGTCCACCGCTTTTGCTCGGATGACAGACGCAGATGTGAAGAGGTTCAAAATGGCTCGGAGCACTATGGAACTTAACATCTGAGGTCATCAGTCCCCTAGAACTTAGAAGTACTTAAACCTAACTAACCTAAGGACATCACACACATTCATGCCCGAGGCAGGATGCGAACCTGCGACCGCAGCGGTCACGCAGTTCCAGACTGAAGCGCCTAGAACCGCACTGCCATACCGACCGGCCGTGTGAAGAGGTTACGACATGCTTGGTGTACAATACGGCGATTATCTCTTGTGATGATCAGATATTGGACGGCACTTGACTAAACATTCCGATACTAGTATGTCTGCCCTCACGTCCTCATGTAGAATAACACCCAGCCACTGTCACATCCAAAAGCGTCCCTCACAAAATTAAATATTGCACAATCAACTCTCTAGCCAAATGGAGACACACAATAAGGTCTCTTTCAAACTTTGTTAGGTGCTCATAACGCTGTCTCACACGAGTACGCGACATATCGTGACCTTCACAGTGATCACGCAACATCTGACGCTGCTCTCACCCCTTATAGTTCCTAAACACAAACAGCAATGACGCACTTTGATGGTCGTTCTACTGTCGTAGAGAATTGAAAGTTATGACACTATAATACAGATTTGCTAATTAAGATTTTCGCGCATTGTGTTTATTGTCATTATGGTGAACTCATTTTATTCCGTAAATCTTTAGATAATGTATGTTAATTAGGAATGTGAAACGTGCTGCTGCTTCTATAGATCATTTTGTATTATGATATATTTTCTCTGGGTTAATATCGTAAGGGATAGTTAGGAAAAACAATATCGTTGGAATAAAGACTTGTGATAGAGCGGTTGTCTTTGGACGCTAGTGTGACGTCAGAGCAGAGCGCACGGGAGATTTACTTTGTTGTGAGAAGTAAGAGGGAAGACACGCTGGTGGCGTTTACTGTCGGGCCTAGGTGAGAAGCAAATGGCTCTGAGCACTATGCGACTCAACTGCTAAGGTCATCAGTCGCCTAAAACTTAGAACTAATTAAACCTATCTAACCTAAGGACATCACACACATCCATGCCCGAGGCAGGATTCGAACCTGCGACCGTAGCGGTCGCTCGGCTCCAGACTGTAGCGCCCAGAACCGCACGGCCACTCCGGCCGACAGGTGAGAAGCAGTTGTTACTAGCGAGGCATGTAGAGCATGACGAGTTTGGGCTGGTTCAAAAGCCTTCAACGACATCAAGATCCTATCCCATAATCGGTCATTGCGAACCTACGTGTGCCCGTAATATCATGTGGAGCAATGGGACCTTTTTAGACGATAACGAAGACGACGGCTTGACATCTGTAAGGAACTGCTAGACTTTCACTCACGTTAGAAATTGTATGAGGCATTACCCAGTGATATTCTCAGTGAAATTTATTTTAATAATAAGTGTTGTACGTAAGAGTTGTAGGTACCTTATCTGATCAGTATTCTCTGTGGTTGCCACCTGCTTAGGGCTTCATTCACTTCCAGGTATTGAATACCCGACAGGCTTTATTTAAATAGCTAAAGAAAATTAATAAAAGAGTATCATTGGCAGTTCTGTTTGTTTGGTAAACATATACTTGAAAGTAATTAACAATGAAGCCTCAATAAGAAACTTCCTGGCAGATTAAAACTGTGTGCCGGACCGAGACTCGAACTCGGGGCTTTTGCCTTTCGCGGGCAAGTGCTCTACCATCTGAGCCACCGAAGCACGACTCACGCCCGGTCCTCACAGCTTCACTTCTGCCAGTATCTCGTCTCCTACCTTCCAAACTTTACAGAAGCTCTCCTGCGAACCTTCGCAGTTTGGAAGGTAGGATACGAGATACTGGCAGAAGTAAAGCTGTGAGGACCAGGCGTGAGTCGTGCTTCGGTTCTCAGCACTTGCCCGCGAAAGGCAAAAGTCCAGAGTTCGAGTCTCGGTCCGGCACACAGTTTTAATCTGCCAGGAAGTTTCATATCAGCGCACACTCCGCTGTAGAGTGAATACCTCATTCTGGAAACATCCCCCAAGGCTGTGGCTAAGCCATGTCTCCGCAGTATCCTTTCTTTCTGGAGTGCTAGTTCAGCAAGTTTCGCAGGAGAGCTTCTGTAAAGTTTGGAAGGTAGGAGACGAGATACTGGCAGAAGTAAATGAGTCGTGCTTCGGTAGCTCAGATAGTACAGCACTTGCCCGCGAAAGGCAAAACTCCCGAGTTCGAGTCTCGGTCCGGCATACAGTTTTAATCTGCCAGGAAGTTTCATATCAGCACACACTCCGCTGCAGAGTGAATATCTCATTCTGGAAGCCCCAATAAGTTAACAATGTTATTCAATAATATTCAGAGGCAATGTCGTTCTCGATAAATGAGAAAAGACAAAGTTAAGCAAGTTAAAATTAAAGTAATTCTGGCACTTGCAAATCAAAGAAAGGAATAAATTAATTTCACAACTGCATATAGTGTGCTTATTGTAATGATGCTCTTGTGTACTGGCTTGGTTCACATTTCGGTGTTGTTAATCTGTTGAAAGTCAATAGCTGCTTACTTGATCCAGTAAGTTTTCATAGTATTTACAATCTTTTCAAAGTACTTACCTAGGCATTTCCAGAAATGTAGTAAACCCAAGTAAATATTAATTGTGAGTTACGTAAATTATTGTCGTAAAATAAGAGCTATGTCCAGCCAATCATTTACATTTCAATAACGAGTTTTAATACCCTTATCCATATTCACGTATATGAGTATTAACAATATATGACCATTGATTTCTTTGTTCATCATTATTTTGCAACGTATTATGTTGTCAGAAACGTGTGTCAATCTTCAACACATTCACTGCTGTCCACATTATTGATCAGGTATTAGACAGACAGTGCTCAATTGGGATGGGGAATGTATTAATTAATTTTCATTTTATTTCAATTAGACTTATTGTGGACTCTTTGAGTCATGTGGTACCCCTTTTTGTTTCGTATTTTATGTGAGTGATAACATTGTTTTAAGTATTAAACCTAAACCAAATGAGAAGATAGTGCAGGAAAAGAACCGTTTGTCCATTAGAACAAGTCTTATATACTTCCCTCCACTGATAGTCAAAAATTTTCTTCGTTGAACCTTGTCCAAAATCAGATTCATTAGGGATACGCGAAGACGGTCACATGGTCGCATTAACTTATTAACAAGGGGGGAAGTTACAAACTCTAATAGTTTACATACCTGATGTGTAAGTGTACGGTGTTGTATTGACATCTGCCCATGTAATCTTTGACCTATCCTTTTTCTGTAAGATAGAGGAATTAGAATCAGCAAGTACGAGGGTCACTCCAAGAGAAATGCACACATTATATTTTTAAATCCATCTTTTATTCTACATGTTTGAAAGTTTTACAGTGCGTAGATACATCCTTTAGAAACAATATTGTCATTTCTCCACATAATTTCCATCCCTCTCAACTGCCTTTCGCCATCTTGGAACTAGTGCCTGTATACCCGCACGGTAAAATTCTGCACCAACCTATTGGAGCCACTCTTTGGCAGCGTGCACAAGAGAGTTATCATCTTCAAACCTTGTTCCACGAAGTGAGTCTTTCAGCTTCCTAAAGAGATGATAGTCACATGGAGTGAGGTCAGGACTGTAGGGCGGGTGTTTCAGTGTTGTCCATCCGGGTTTTGTGATCGCTTCGATGGTTTTTTTACTGATATGTGGTCGTGCACTGTCGTGCAACAGCAAAACAGCCTGCTTTGACCAATGTGGTCGAACTCGACTCAGTTGAGGTTGAAGTTTCTTCAGTTTCGTCACATATGCATCTGAATTTAAGGTGGTTCCACTTGGCATGATGTCCATAAGCAAGAGTCCTTCGGAATCGAAATACACCGTAGCCATAACTTTTCCAGCAGAAGGTGTGGTTTTGAATTTTTTTTCTTGGGTGAATTTGCATGATGCCACTCCATTGATTGCCTCTTCGTCTCTGGTGAAAAATAATGGAGCCATGTTTCATCACCTGTCTGAGTTCTTCCAAGAAATGCATCTCCACTATTCTCGTAGTGTTCCAAAAGTTCGCTGCATACCGTTTTCTTGTTTCTTTGTGAGCTAATGTTAGCATCCTGTGAATCCACCTGGCACAAACCTTTCTTAATTCCAACACTTTCAGTATTGTGCAAACACTTCCTTCCCGAATTCCAACGTAGCGTGACAACTCGTTCACTGTGATGCGTTCACCAATTCGTTAACTCTCTGTACATTGTCTGGAGTGTGTGCAGTACGAGGCCTGCCGCTGCGAGAACAATCCTCAATATTACCGTGCTCGCTTTCATCACGTAACCTGCTTTGCCCACCGACTGACTGTACTGCGATCCACAGCAGTTTCTCCATACACCTTTTTCAACCGCTTGTGGATGTTTCCCACTGTCTCGTTTTCACAGCACAGGAATTCTATGACACCACGTTGCTTCTGACGAACGTCAAGTGTAGCAGCCATCTTGAAGACATGCTGTGACGGCGCCACTCCCGAGAACAGGTTGAGCTAAGGTTCGAAAACAAGTGGGGAGGATGTATCTACACACTGTAGAACTTTCACACATGCAGAATGAAAACTGCATTTTTACAAAAATAGTGTGCATTTCTTTTGGAGTGAACCTCTTATATGGGCAATGAGAACTGTATAGGTAAGCGACATTGCTGGGCGAATATTTAAAATTTTGGTTTTGATACGGAGAATTATTCGCTTGCATATACAGGGTGTTTCAAAAATGACCGGTATATTTGAAACGGCAATAAAAACTAAACGAGCAGCGATAGAAATACACCGTTTGTTGCAATATGCTTGGGACAACAGTACTTTTTCAGGCAGACAAACTTTCGAAATTACAGTAGTTACAATTTTCAACAACAGATGGCGCTGCAAGTGATGTGAAAGATATAGAAGACAACGCAGTCTGTGGGTGCGCCATTCTGTACGTCGTCTTTCTGCTGTAAGCGTGTGCTGTTCACAACGTGCAAGTGTGCTGTGGACAACATGGTTTATTCCTTAGAACAGAGGATTTTTCTGGTGTTGGAATTCCACCGCCTAGAACAGTGTTGTTGCAACAAGACGAAGTTTTCAACGGAGGTTTAATGTAACCAAAGAACCGAAAAGCGATACAATAAAGGATCTGTTTGAAAAATTTCAACGGACTGGGAACGTGACGGATGAACGTGCTGGAAAGGTAGGGCGACTGCGTACGGCAACCACAGAGGGCAACGCGCAGCTAGTGCAGCAGGTGATCCAACAGCGGCCTCGGTTTTCCGTTCGCCGTGTTGCAGCTGCGGTCCAAATGACGCCAACGTCCACGTATCGTCTCATGCGCCAGAGTTTACACCTCTATCCATACAAAATTCAAACGCAGCAACCCCTCAGCGCCGCTACCATTGCTGCACGAGAGACATTCGCTAACGATATAGTGCACAGGATTGATGACGGCGATTTGCATGTGGGCAGCATTTGGTTTAATGACGAAGCTTATTTTTACCTGGACGGCTTCGTCAATAAACAGAGCTGGCGCATATGGGGAACCGAAAAGCCCCATGTTGCAGTCCCATCGTCCCTGCATCCTCAAAAAGTACTGGTCTGGGCCGCCATTTCTTCCGAAGGAATCATTGGCCCATTTTTCAGATCAGAAACTATTACTGCATCACGCTATCTGGACATTCTTCGTGAATTTGTGGCGGTACAAACTGCCTTAGACGACACTGCGAACACCTCGTGGTTTATGCAAGATGGTGCCCGGACACATCGCACGGCCGACGTCTTTAATTTCCTGAATGAATATTTCGATGATCGTGTGATTGCTTTGGGCTATCCGAAACATACAGGAGGTGGCGTGGATTGGCCTCCCTATTCGCCAGACATGAACCCCTGTGACTTCTTTCTGTGGGGACACGTGAAAGACCAGGTGTACCGCCAGAATCCAGAAACAATTGAACAGCTGAAGCAGTACATCTCATCTGCATGTGAAGCCATTCCGCCAGACACGTTTTCAAAGGTTTCGGGCAATTTCATTCAGAGACTACGCCATATTATTGCTACGCATGGTGGATATGTGGAAAATATCGTACTATAGAGTTTCCCAGACCGCAGCGCCATCTGTTGTTGACAATTGTAACTACTGTAATTTCAAAAGTTTGTCTGCCTGAAAATGTACTGTTGTCCCAAGCATATTGCAACAAACGGTGTATTTCTATCGCTGCTCGTTTAGTTTGTATTGCCGTTTCAAATATACCGATCATTTTTGAAACACCCTGTACCAATAGTGGTGGCGCAGTGGTACAGACTGGTCACTTCGAGCCATCTTCATTTACATTGACCGTGATTTTTCCCCACTTGTTCAAGACGAATGCCAGAATGGTTCCCTTTAAAAGGACACAGCAGATTTCCACATCCATCATTTTTCAATGCCTGTTTGTGCTCCGCCTCAAATGTCGTCGTAGATGGGACGCAGAGCACAAATCTTACTTCCTCACTTTCTTTCGAACGGAAATAAATGAATAAATGGCTCATTTTCTCTTTTATCTTGAGGCAACTGGATATATGTATGAATTTATTCTATTTGAGTCGGTACTGGTTGCAGCGCGTCTCTCTTAAATATTTACTGCTCCAACTGATACACGCTGTATTTGTTTGCAAACGTCACTGCGACACTGCCTACAACATGGCTATCGCAGCGAAGTCGGCCCCACTACGTCAGAGAGTTGTTTGTAAAATAAACTCAGAGGTCCGCGCGTGAAGCTGTATAAGCTATGTTAAACACTTCGACTATTTATTAATATCTCTGTTTGCACATGGACAGAGTGCGGGAGCCCATTTTTTTCGTTTTCATTTTGTTCTCCTTGCGTCGAACTGTGGTTGCACTCAGGTCTGTTCACGCTTGCCAGAGTATTCTCTGTGCTGTTGCGCACAGTTTGAATCACTGGGACGGCTACCAATCAGCTGAAATCGCACGCTGCTACGTTTCGCACATACAGGTGTGTAAACGCATTTCAATAGTGCGTGTTGGAAATGCTTTGTAGCTTCCCCATTTGGATCTAAACCTACAGCCGATGCGTGTGGTACGACGTATGAAATGCAGAGGAAACTAAAGAGTACGTAATAAAAGAACATAATATCGCACACACTCGATTCAAATGATATATTTAATTTTAATATCAAAATACTCCGAGTCACTGAAAATGTTTAACATTATTTATTTTTATTGTGAAGCCATTAGGTAAACTGTCTTTAGAGGACTGAAATTTTATGATAGGTACATGTAACATACAAGATGAAACAGAACTTCTCGGACAATAGTTCGGAGTCTGTTCAGGGATTTTTCTATTTACACCAGCTGATTGTTTATATGCAATAAAGTAATTATGTTTTATTCCGTTTGTTACCACAGTTATCTTTGTTCCTAAGAAACTACTTCACAATAGAAAAAGTCCTGTAATATGCAACCACTAAAATTTGCAACACATAAAACACGGTGTTCTTAATCTAGTAACTCAATGTTACAATTAATTCAACCCTAAGAACCATGCTAGCAGAAATATGCCTTGAAGTGTTAGACATAGAATATGTACACAGTTGCTAATTAATACTTGTTTGATAGGACAGCACTAAAACACAGATGTGGAAACACTGTAGGAAATTACAGATAATATTTATAAAGAGTATGTTATAAGCGCCGTCGGGCTGGGCTAGCACTTGGATGGGTGACCATCAGCTCTGCCGAGCGTTGTTGGCAAGCATTTTGCACTCAGCCCTTGTGAGGAAATTTGAGGAGCTACTTCATTGAGAAGTGGCGGCTCCGGTCTCGTACACTGACATACGGCCGGGAGAGCGGAGTGCTGACCACATGCCCTCCATATCCGCATCCAGTGACGCCTATGGGCTGAGGATGACACGGCGACTGGTCCGTTCCGTTGGGCCACCCACGGCCTGTTCGGACAGAGTTTGGTTTTTAAGTAATGTTATAAAATGGCATTTAACTTTGGAACAGTCTGGTGTGTGTGGCGCTTGATATCCTAAACCTATGAAAATCACATCTAAGTAATTTTGCTGCTTCTTGATAGTCTATAAGTAACTGACAGTAGGAGCCCGCCGGTTAGCCGTGTGCATTAGTGTAGACGTCCGGAGTGCCGACCAGTCTGTGGTTGTTTTTAAGGCGGTTTTACATCTGCCTCGGCGAATGCGAGGTGGTTCCTCTTATTCCGCCTCACTCACGCTACGTCGACGATTAGTATACAAACACTTCCTCCACGTACGCGTACACCACCATTACTCTACCACGCAAACATAGGGGTTACACTCGTCTGGGCCGGCCGAAGTGGCCGAGCGGTTCTGGGCGCTACAGTCTGGAACCGCGTGACCGCTATGGTCGCAGGTTAGAATCCTGCCTCGGGCATGGATGTGTGTGATGTCCTTAGGTTAGTTAGGTTTAAGTAGTTCTAAGTTCTAGGGGACTGATGACCTCAGCAGTTGAGTCCCATAGTGCACAGAGCCATTTGAACCATTTTTACACTCGTTTGGTGTGAGACGTTCGCGAGGGGTCCACTGGGAGTCGAACCGCGCAATAACTCTGGGTTCGGTGTGGGGCGGCGGTGGGGTGAATGGACTGCTGTAGCCTGTTGAGGGGTTGTGTACCACTGAGGGCTACGGCGGGGACGAAGCCTCTTCGTCGTTTCTAGGTCCCCAGTTCAATACAATACAATACAACTGACAGTTATGTTGCAGACACTATATAACGATCCAAGCTATCTATAAATAGCGACCGCTAGGTCGGAAGATAGCCTTCAAAGTACTTCAGTGAGTGCGCCGCAGGCGCTGGATCCAACCGTCTAGCCGGCCGTTGTGGCCAAGCGGTTCTAGGCACTTCAGTCCGGAACCGCCCTGCTGCTACGGTCGCAGGTTCGAATCCTGCCTCGGGCATGGATGTGTGTGATGTCCTTAGGTTAGTTAGGTTTAAGTAGTTCTAAGTTCTAGGGGACTGAAGACATCAGATGTTAAGCACCTAGTGCACAGAGCCATTTGAACCAAACCGTCTAGCTCCTGTACCGTAAATGTTTGAGAGTTCGCGGCGTGTCGTTTTTGGCGTCTGTCGGCTAAAGGATTCGCCTGTCCGCCAGCACGATGCGGAATCAAAGTGGTTTGCGGTTGACTTCGTTCCCTACCTGCTGTCCATATTATTGGCCGACTTACTCTGAGATTACAAAACGTCATGGGTTAGCGATATACAAATTTACAGATGGCAGTGGTACCGTCAACAAAAGGTACAGCAGGGCAGTGCACTGGCGAAGCTCTTCATTTGTACTCAGGTGATTCTTGTGAAACGTTTTCCGACGCTATTATGGCGGCACGACGTCTGAACGTGGAATAGTAGTTCAATCTAGACACATGGGACATTTTAATTCGAAAATAGTCAGGGAATTCAATAATCCACCATCCACAGTGTCAAGAGTATGCCCAGAATACCATATTTCAGGCATTACCTCTCACCACAGACAACTCAGTGGCCGATGGCCTTCACTTAACGTCCGAGAGCAGCGGCGCTTTTGTGGAGTTGTCATTGCTAAGAGACAAGCAACACTGCATGAAATAACCTCAGAAATCAAAGTGGGACATACGTGGAACGTATCCGTTGGGACAGTGAGGCGCAATATGACATTAAGGGATATGGCAACAAACAACCGATGTGGAAGTCTTTGGTAAACAGCTTGACATCGCTTGCAGCATCTCAACTGGGCTCCTGGCCATCATTTGGACCCTAGACGACTGCACAACCGTGACCCGGTCAGAAGAATCGTGATATAAGTTGGTAAGAACTGATGGTAGGCTTGGACTGTGGTGTAGACTCCACGCAGAAATGCAATCAAGTTGTCAACAAGGAAGTGTGTAAGCCGGTGATAGCTCCATAAAGGTGTGAGATGTGTTTACTTGTAATGATATGGGTCCTCTGGTCCAACTGTACGGCTCATTGTCTGTAAACTATGTTCGGCTGCGTGGAGACGATTTGCATCCATTCCTAGACATTCTTGGACGATGGAATTTTTATGGATTGCAATGGCCCACGTCAGTGGGTCACAGTTGTTCGCGATTGGTTGGAAAAACATTGCGGACATTTCGAAATGTTCAGCTGTCTGTGAAATCGCATGGGACCTAACTGCTAAGGTCATCAGTCCCTAAACGTACACACTACGTAACATAAATTATCCTAAGGACAAACACACACACCCAAGCCCGAGGGAGGACTCGAACCTCCGCCGGGACCAGCTGCACAGGAAACTCACAATTCATGCGTCTGGGGCGTAGACTAGAACCAGGAACCGAAGGAACCTTAACTGTAGTGCAAACCCTCCGGTGTTTGGGTTTCACGTTTCATAAGGAGACGGAGGGGGGGGGGGGAGGGAGGGGACGGGACGGCTGCGGACAACTGCCGACGGCTGTTGCTCAAACTCAGCACGTCAGTACGACGCCCTACAGTTCGCACTAGTACAGTTCGAGAGAATGATATCGCCACCCCGATAGCCTGACATGAGCCCCAACTAACACTGATGCGGCATAATCGAGAGGGCATTTAGGGCATTAAATCCGGCGCCGGTAATACTTTCGCAACTACAGACGGCTATAGAGCAGCATGAGTCAATATTTCTCCATGGGTGTTCCAAAGAGTTGTTGCGCCCATGTCACGAGCTGCTACTCTACCTAAAAGCCGTAAATTCAACTAAATACCTAGGTATTACAATTACGAGCAACTTAAATGGGAAGGAACACACAGAAAATGTTATGGGGAAGGCTAACTAAAGACGTCGTTTTATTGGCAGGACACTTAGAAAATGTAGCAGATCTACTAAGGAGACTGCTTACACTACGCTTGCCCGTCCTCTTTTAGAATACTGCTGCGTGGTGTGGAATCCTTACCAGGTAGGACTGACGGAGTACATCGAAAAAGTTCAAAGAAGGGACGCACGTTTTGTATTATCGCGAAATATGGGAGAGAGTGTCACAGAAATAATACAGGATGTGGGCTGGACATCATTAAAAGAAACTCGTTTTTTTGTTGCGACGGAACCTTCTCACGAAATTCCAATCATCAAATTTTTCCTTCGAATGCGAAAACAATTTGTTGACACCGACCTACATAGGGAGAAACGCTCACCACGATAAAATAAGGGAAATCAGAGCTCGTACGGAAGGATATAGGTGTTCGTCCTCTCCGCGCGCTATACGAGATTGGAATAATAAATAATTGTGAAGGTGATTCGATTAATCATCTGCCAGGCACGTAAATGTGATTTCCAGAGTATCATATACTTCAAATGGCTCCGAGCACTATGCGACTTAACTTCTGAGGTCATCAGGCGCCTAGAACTTAGAACTAATTAAACCTAACTAACCTCAGGACATCACACACACCCGTGCCCGAGGCAGGATTCGAACCTGCGACCATAGCGGTCAATCGGTTCCAGTCTGTAGCGCCTAGAACCGCACGGCCACTCCGGCCGGCATCCAGAGTATCCTTGTAGATGTAGATGAAGATGTACACCGGGAAAAAGGAGGTCCGACGCGGTATTAAATGGTATCCCACGACCTTTGTCATCTCAGTGTACATGTGCTCTGGAGTAAGTTGGGTGTAAGCAGGCAGAGATCCATGTTTGTGGGCACCGTCTGGAGACTGCTTCACAGAATGTAGAGATGGCTACGGAGTGATGGCACCTGTGTCGGTGCAGCCACTCGCGGTACATATTGTGTACATCTTAATTGGTACACAACACAGGACAATGCAACAGGTCTCATACCAAATACGTACCCTATTAAGACTCGAAGGAATTAAAGACGTAAGCTGCCTGTGGGCATTAATTTTAAGTCAATGGGGCAAGCTGAAAATTAGAGCCTGACCTGGATAAGACCCACACTGACAATCTGTGATTTAATTGGTCTTGATGCTTTCATCGAGGCCAGTTTCATTTTATTATTCAGTAATTTTGCACAGTCTGCTACAAGTTGTTAATTCACATAATTTCCAGTCAGTAACCTTACTTGCACTCTCACTAGAAATGTTAACACCAGCAGTTTCTGCTTATCTTACAAATATATGATAAACCATAATTAACAGCTACTCGAGTCAATAATACAATTCTTCTTCTTTACATCGTCCTTACGTTTTACTATCACTGATCCCCACCTTAACGATTCGACTGACACTTCCATACCCAGACATTTATCTATTCGTATGCCTGCACGCTGCGTGCTGCAACATTGCGAGTGCAACTCGACAATGCTTTCGCTATGGCAAAATGGCTCCTCATGTTGCAGATTGTCAGACTCGTCTGCTAGCGCAAGTTAACCCAAGATTACGAGTGTGGCAGACACAATTCCCTTACATCTTCCCACAAATTCCTATTGCTTTCAAAAGTAGCAGGCTTGTTGAGATGTTAAAAGTATTAATTAACGACACAGCGTCTCTCGCTATAACTGCAAAAGCACTTTTCCCTGAAAACAAACGAACTACGAAGGGAGCAGAATAGGTATCGGCTTGAGGTTAGGGGACAGTTATTAGAGAGAATGGGCGCTACGCAACTAGTTAGCCAGACTAAGCACCATGACAACGGAATTCCTGCAGTCTATAGTATACACTCAACGATAGCCCTGCTGTTCAGCTCTCGCTGCTAAGCTAAATAATTATTGTGAAATAAGAATAAAACGTTGTCGGTTTTCAAGCCGCGTCAATTCGAATAAAATCCTCGAGCTGATGATGTCATCATGCCTGTATAAGCGAGAATCTGTAGCAGCCCCGCAGTCAGTGAACTCCTGACGACGATGGTGGAGATGGTCATCGAAAGCTCGAGGATTTTATTCTTACTGACGCGGCTTAAAGACCGAGAACGTTTTATTTATGCATGCCGTCACGAAAGACTCCGAGCACACATCGTGAAGTAAGCTTTTTAAAGGGTGGCTCGCGGGTAGTAGATGGGTAGGGACAACGCCCAACTATAAGGGACTGGATTAAATTAGAGACACTTTGTCGTCTCAGCATCTGTACTACATATTAGCAATGGACTGATAATTACAGTCGTGTCTTGTACCGGAATTTTGAGACACCCGACACCTCGCAGAAGATAGTAATGTCTTGTGGATACTTTCTTTTGTATGCCATTTAATGTCTTTCAATCATGTTTAAGAACTTTATCATAAACCAAGCACACACTATAGAAATACTCTGTCTACACACGTTAGATGGTTGTCGGGAGATAGTAATCTATCACAAGAAGTTGGAATTTAGAAGATATAGCACTAAAAATTAGTCTTAAATCAAAATCTCCTCTGCCGCACAGGTATTTACACATTCCTCGCGCGAACATTGTAAAACTGGATAAAGAATCGAGACTCGATACTTTAAACAAATGATAGTGTAGTCGCGAAACAAAGACAAACAGCAGAAATTCTAACAAGTTTACGGCTAGGCGATATTATCACTTACCCGCCTTGACGTTGTTGCATTTTGAGTTCTGGACATGGGACTATCGTTGTCTACATACTTTCGCAATGAGAAACAATAATTTCACACACAGTGAAGACTTATTTACTACTTGTCACATTACTTTCGTAAAAATTTGTGCGAAAGAGCAAGATATCTCTGTTCTGATGCTGTTTCGGAAGATAGAAAGATGGTTCAAAAACGTTAGTACCTCAGAAAGTACTGCATTAACTCAGAAATTAACACTTTAGCGGAGTTCAGGTACGCGGCCTGCCTCTGAGGAGGTCTAGTTACAACTCGTCTTTGGAAGCACGCCAACGCCTTTGTAGGCATCCCTCAACACTATGTACGCTTGCGCACCATGGGTTACGTTAGACATTCTCAGTGTTGGAAATGACTGAGTGTTCATTAGATATAGTAAAGGAAATCATCATTAGATCTCACTGTCCGTTGCGTACATTAGTCTATTATTAAAATAAATATTTATAGCCTGCAGTGTCGATAAACTAATAGGACTACATTCTCACGTCAGTTATATATCAAATTATCGCATATCAGTCCTGTTACGGGGAGTCCCCTTCGGCATAGTTACGTCACCGAAGATCTACATAAGTGACCAACATTCTAGAAGAATCTCGTTACCTTCCGATATTCTGTGAGAAGAACACACCCACTTGATGTCCGGCAACGTCAACTGCAGAAGCTCTGCCACCCGTAGCGAATTACCTGCTTCCATATGTAACGTTTTTACGTATACTGCACTAGGTCAGTTCAGGTGCTCTCTCCAATTTGAATAAGAAAATCTAAGGTAAAAACTGTGTAATGAAATATTAACAAACTGCCTATTGGCTTCTGTCTCGGGTTCTTCGGCCGACGTTCATATAATGATTCTTCTGACGTTTCGCCAGCACGAGTGGCTGGCATTGTCAAAGCTTCACCCTCCATTGCGATGGTGAACTGGAGCCGAGCTCGCGGGCGCAGATTATACAGGTATGTACCTGGCGCGCCAACGTCCGAGGGCTTCTCTGCCGTCATTTCCGGTGCGGTTCTCCTGTTGCTACCTGCGACGGTCGTTCGCAGCAGTAGGGGAAGCCAGGATCCGTTTACCTCAAGGCTTTCCTCTTTCTTGTTCAAACTGTTAGCGTGTTTTTGTATTTCTACAGCTTCTCTGAACAAGCGCGTGTGATAGTGCTTCTCTACAGCCAGAACTTCCGTGTCGGCGAATTTTATTACGTCGTCGGTCTCATTCAGTGCGTGCTCTTCCACGGCCGATTTCTCCACCTGCCCCAACCTGCAATGTCGCTTATGCTCTTTGATCCTGGTGTTGATGGATCGTCCAGTCATTCCGACATAAACTTTTCCGCATGTGCATGGTATACGGTATATTCCCGACATCGCAAGTGGGTCTCTTTTTTCCTTCGCCGATCTAAGACACTCTTTGATCTTCCTTGTCGGTTTGAAAATCGTCCTTACGCCATGTGTGCGCAATATACGGCCGATTCTGTCCGTCACTCTGGGAATGTATGGCAGAAAGACAATTTTGTAATGAAATATTAGTTTTATCATGTCAACTTACGGGTGGCTTGATTTACTTCCTCATCTTTCAAGGTTGTTATTATATACACATAAGTGATTTTAAATTTAAAATAAAAGAGAATTGAGTGGGGGGGGGGGGACAGTTAATATAATACTCTGTTACATAGTTGCAATGTAACGCAATTCTCAGAGTATAATTTTTTTCTGAATGGCTGGATGCGCCAGCCTCTTCCTCCCAGAGTAGCACTTGCAGCCTACGTTATTAATAATTTGCTGGATGTATTCCAATCTCTGTCTTCCTCTACAGTTTTTGCCCTCTACAGCTCCCTCTAATACCGTGGAAGTAATTTCCTCATGTCTAAATAGATGCCCTGTCATCCTGTCCCTTCTCCTTGCCAGTATCGTTCACATATTCCTTTCCTCCCCGATTCTGCGCTAAACCTCCTCATTCCTTACCCTATCACTGTACCTAATTTTCAACATTCGTCTGTAGCACCACATCTCAAATGCATCGATTGTCTTCTGCTTCGGTTTTCCCATACTCCATGTTTCACTACCATACAATGCTGTGCTCCAAACGTACATTCTCAGAAATTTCTTCGTCAAATTAAGGCCTGCGTTTGATACTAGTTGACTTCTCTGGGCCAGGAATGCCCTTTTTGCCAGGGCTAGTCTGCTTTTGACGTACTCCTTGTGCCGAGCGTCATTGGCTTTTTTACTGCTTAGATTGTAGAATTCCGTAACTTTATCTACGTCGTGGCTATCAATCATGACGTTAAGTTTCTCACTGTTCTCATTTCTGCTACTTCTCATTACTTAAGTCTTTCTTCGATTTACTCTCACTTCATATTCCGCACTTATTCCATTCAGCAGATTATGTAATTCTTCTTCACTGTAACACAGTATAGCAATGTCATCAGGGAATCATGTCTCTGATATCATTTCACCTTGAATTTTAATTCCACTCCCTAACCTTATTCCCATCATTGCTTCTTCGATGTGTCCCTGTCTTACACTCTTTTCCATTTGTGTACTTCGTTCTTTGTCGCCTACTCTTATTATTCTCTCTTGACTCTTGTACATATTGTATATTACCCGACGCTTCTTGTAGCTTACCCAATTTTTCTCAGACTTTCGAATATCTTGCACTATTTTACATTGCCGAACGCTTTTTCTAGATCTACAAATCCTATGAAAGTGTCTTGGTTTTTCTTTAGTCTTGTATCCATTGTCAACCGCAACGTCAAAATTGCCTCTCTGGTGCCTTCAGGAGGAGCCAAACTAATCAACATCTAACTCATCCTCAATTTGTTCCGTTCTTTTGTATGCATGAGCTATTAAGCTGATTGTGCGATAATTCTCTCAATTGTCAGCTCTTTCATTCTTCGGAATTGTTTTTCCGAAAGTCGGACGGTATATTGCCTGACTCATACATTCTACACACCAACGTGAATAGTCGATTTGTTGCCACTTCCCCAAATGATTTTAGAAATTCTGATGGAATGTTCTCTATCCCTTCTGCATTATTTGGTCTTGAGTCCTCCAAAGCTCTCTTAAATTCTGATTCTAATACTGGATCCCCTATCGCATCCCCATTGGCTTCTGTTTCTTATTCTATCACATCAGACAAATATTCCCCCTCATAGAAGCCTCCAGTGTACTGTTTCCAGTTATCCGCTCTCTCCTCTGCAGTTAACGGTGGAATTCCGGTTGCATTCTTAACGTTATCACCCGTGCTTTTGATTTCACTGAGGGCGGTTTTGACTTTCCTGTATGTTGAGTCAGTTCTTCACACAGCCTTTTTTTCGATTTCTTCACGTTTCGCCTTCAGCCATTTCGTCTTAGCTACCCTGCATTTCCTATTTATTTCATTCCTCAGGGAGGTAACGACAGTGGCGCGTAAAATGCCCTCCGCCACACACCGTTGGGTGGCTTGCGGAGTATAAATGTAGATGTAGACTTATATTTCTGTACTCCTGAATTTCCCTAAACATTCTTGTACTTCCTTCTTTCATCGATCAAGTGAACTATTTCTTCTGTTACTCATGATTTTTTCGCAGTTAGCTTCTTTGTATCTGTGTTTTTCTTTCTATCTTGCGCGATTGCCCTTTTTTAGATATGTCCATTCCTCTTCAACTTTACTGCCTACTCAGCTATTCCTTATTGCTGTGTCTATGGCAATGAGCCTTTAGTGTCATTGGTCGGGAGGCCCCTTACAGGGCAGGTCCGGCCGCCTTCGTGCAGGTCTTATTACATTCGACGCCACATTGGGAGACCTGCGCGCCGGATGGGGATGAAATGATGATGAAGACAACTCAACACCCAGTCCCTAAGCGGATAAAATCCCCGACCCAGCTGGGAATCGAACCCGAGCCCCTAAGAAAGGCAGTACGTCACGCTGACCATTCAGCTATCGTGGCGGACAGCCTTAAAAGACTTGATGCATATCTCGTCATCCCTTAGTACTTCTATATTCCACTTCTTTGCGTATTGGTTCTTCCTGACTAATCTCTTAAATTTCATTCTACTCTTCATCACTACTAGATTGTGATCTGAGTGTATATCTGCTCCTGGGTATGCCTTACATTCCAGAATCTGATTTCGGAAAATTTGCATGAGCATGATGTTATTTAACTGAAATCTTCCCATATCATACGGCTTTTAACAAGTCTACCTCCTCCTCTTGTGATTCTTGAACAGAATACTCGCTATTACCAGCTGAAATTTATTACAGAACTCAATCAGTCTTTCTCCTCTCTCATTCCTTGTCCCAAGCCAATATTATCCTTTAACCTTTTCTTCTACTTCTTTCCATACATCACATTCCAATCCCCTATGAATATTAGGTTTTCATCTTCCTTTACGTACTGTCTTATCCTGTCAATATCAAATATACTTTCTCTGTCTTTTCATCTTCAGCTTGCCACGTCTGGATGTATACCTGAACTATTGTTATCGGTGTTGGTTTGCTGTCGATTCCGGTAAGAACAATCCTACCACTGAGCTGTTCACAGTAACACACTCTCTGCCCCAACTTCCTATTCGTAACGAACCCTTCTCCCGTTATACCATTTTCTGCTGCTGTTGATTTAACCCTATTCTTATCTGACCATAAATCCTTGTCTTCTTTCCAGTGAGGTGATCACTGATCCCTAATATATCTAGATTGAGCTTTTGCATCTCCCTTTTCCGATTTTCTAGCTTCCTTACCAAATTCATTCTTCATACATTCTACGCCCAACTCGTAGAGCGTTATCGTTCCGTTTGTTATTCAATCTTTTTTTAATGGTCATCTCCCCTTTGACAGTAGTTTCCCAGAGATCCGAATGGGGGACCATTCCGGAATCTTTTGCCAAGGAAGAGATCATCATCACACTTTTTCAGTTATAGGCCACATTTTCTGTGGAAACATGTTACATGTCTTTAATGCAGTGGATTCCACTGCCCTCTGAATCCTCACGCCGTCGGTTATTGCTGGTTCTTCCGTCTTCAGGAGCAGTTTCCCACCACAAGGACAAAATACTGCCCTGAACCTCTGTTCGCTCCTCCGCCCACTTTGACGAGGCCGTTGGCTGAATGAGGGTGATTTTTTATACCGGAAGTCTTCGGCCGCCAATGCTGATTACTAATCAAAATTTAGGCGGTGGCACGTTTCGAATCAGTACCAGTATTTAAAATGAGGAAGCAGCTTTGTCTGTCACCTCATCACGACTAAACTGCTGAACCGCTTTTGACGAAATTTGTTATGGAGGTAACTCGAGCGTTGAGGAAGAACGTAGGCCCCTTAAAGAGTGCGTAATATAACATGTTTGTTGCTTTGAAGAATATAATGCGAATTAAGACAAAATGTTTACCCCCTGGAGAAGCTATTTATTGTTTGACATTTGAACATAATCATTCTTGGTAAAATGCTTTTTGCTTGAGATGTTGTATGTAATATGGTGTAATGTAGTGAACACAATGCTTACTAAGATTCGCAACGTGTTTATTCCACGTTAATGTTATTAAGTGAGGAAGTAACTCTGTCCGTTACGTGTTCGCCTGATACGTTCCTACGATTAAAGTTCTGTACTGATTTTGATGAAATCTGAACCCTGACGAAGACTACTTATGCGGAAGTAGGAGATCGACCCCTAGTAGGATGTAGGAGGGAACGGGACATCTTTTTTGCATCGCCGGCCGCGGTGGTCTAGCGGTTCTAGGCGCTCAGTCCGGAACCGCGCGTCTGCTACGGTCGAATGTTCGAATCCTGCCTCGAACATGGATGTGTGTGATGTCCTTAGGTTAGTTAGGTTTAAGTAGTTCTAAGTTCTAGGGGACTGATGACCACAGATGTTTAGTCCCATAGTGCTCAGAGCCATTTGAACAATTTTTTTTTTTTTGCATAAGTGGACATAACCAATATTAAAAAATTATGTATTTTGTTGCATAGGGTAAACATTAGATACAGTGTATACCGTGTAGCTGCTTGTGTAGCACGATCCATAGATGCACGTGTGCTCTTACGCAGCGCAGTTGTGGCTGACAGCTGGTCTGATACTTGTAGGCTATAACGACCAGCTATTTTCATGCTACCATTGCGTTTCTGAATGATTTCTGTTTCTGTTGTTATGCCTACTTGATATGGACTCCAAATACTGGAACAACACTCTAGAATTTGTAGCAGTAGCGTCTCGTGTCCGATTAACATTTACAGATGCAGTGCGTTTTGTTGGAAACATTCCACGTAACTTCCCTAATACTGGTTACACGTCATCGTCCCATTTCAGATGACTTTTTAGCGTTACCCATAGTTACTTTTATGATTTTCCATGTACAAAAAAGTTCACGAGACACCTGTAACCATACGCTGTCAGGTTACTTCCCTTTGTTATTCTGCGATGCCTGAAAGGTAGAAAAGAGGTACTTGCAGAAGGGAAGCTGTGGAGAAGAGTGAGGTCATGAGTCGTGTCCGAATATCGCACGTTGAAAGCGAGTTCTGGGTTCGAGTCTCGGTCCAGCACAGTGTTTTAAGCTATCAGTTAGTTTCGAAAGTTTTCGTTGTTTCCCATTTGTCATAAAAAAAAGAGGAGTGGCCCATGGTGACCCAGTCAGTTCGAGTTAACTTCCAGTTTAAATGGAGACCATTCTTTCTCATTTCATTGCTTCATATACATATTCTACTCCCCTTTACGCAAAGACTTCTACATCCCCTTTCTGCATTTTCAGCAGCTTTTGCGTTAGTTCTTTCCCATATTCTGAGAGACTCTCACAGGGAGGCTTTCCTTTGTTTATTGTGCTCATTAATGACCAGTGTGACATACGACCAGCATGTCTTGTGTGCCTGAATAGCATCTCGAACCTTTTTCCACTTATCTATATGGCCGTCGGTGCTGCTACACAATAAATCCCAATACCAGTTATTTATCTATTTCCAAATACACACCTCTTGATGTTCCAAATGAGCTGCTCTCCAGGTCGTGCAGGCCCAACGGATGACCCAGCGAGGTGGCGCAGTGGTTAGCACACTGGACTCGCATTCGGCAGGATCATGGTTTGAGCCCGTGTCCGGCCACGCTGATTTAGGTTTCCCGTGATTTCCCTAGAATCGCTTCAGGTAAACGCCGGGATGGTTCCTGTGAAAAGGCACGGCCGACTTCCTTCCCCATCCTTCCCTACTCCGATGGGCCGATGACCTCCCTGTTTGGTCCCCTCTCCCGAATCAACTAACCAACCAACCCAAGGGATGTCTACCAGCCGCAGTGTCATCTTTTGCCTCGTGAAACCATGCGGACGCAATATGGAGGGAAATGGTCAGCATAGCTCTCCCGGCCATTTAGCAAACTTTCCAGGCCTTGGAATTACTCAGTCAAGTAGCTCCTCGATTGGTATCACAAGGCTGATTGCACCCCGCACCAGTCCCCTCACAAGGGAAAAATCCTTGACAGAACCGGGAATCGATCCCAGGTTCTCCATATGGCAGCCATCTACACTAACAACTCAGCTACGGAAGCGGGTGTAAAATTACGGAACAACAATTAAATTCGTAATTGCTGACAAAAATACCTCTTACTTTTAGATTCAGACAATGCTGGCTGCTCAGGGTAGGTTCTGGCGCAAATCGACAGAAAGATGGTGAATGCGTTTGCTGTCTAGGTGGCAGACAGTATCACACTATCATAATAATATTGATGTTAAAGAAAAGAACGACCATACTTGAAATCAGTCAGAGAAATTACTTTTAATAATATTGTTTTGTTGAAAGATGACTTTTATTGTTGTTCGGTGTTTTTTAAGTCGGAATGCCCACGCTACAGCTGTTTTCACCACTCAAGTAGCAGACAGTGACAGTCATCATTCTGATCCTTAGACTTCAGTTAAAACTGATCAGAAGCAGCGCGCGCTTTGGTAAAAGCAGTGGTTGTACCTGCTGCATTGAACACACGAAAAATTACAGTTGCGGGGGTGGGAGTGTTACACGCTACGATAGTGCACCTTCTTAATGTAATTTACTTTGACGAGTCACGATACACAGTAAGAGAACCAAAATACGATAGGACGGTACGATGACCGACGCACACCACCGTAACAAAAATCACGTATCTAGCTCACCAAATTTCGGAAGTTTATCTGTTAATTATCTTAGCTTATAGTCACGGTCACTGAAAGACTCAATGGAAGGGAGCTGAATTTCATTCGCAAATTGTATCCTGAAAACTTATATTCTGTTTTTCGAAGTAGGCTCTCATCTGTTCCTTTCGTGCTTGGGACGAGAGGAAATGAAGAAGGAAGGTGACGCTTACAAATGGTATAGAGCATAACCTACAGCAAGAGTTAAGTCAGATATGTGAAACCACAGGCTGACATCTTTTCAGTATCCACTGCCATTTTCCGTGAAAGAAAAACATTTTATATAAATAAAATTGAAATGCTGGTTTAAAGAAAAGGAGAAATATATTTAGAGTTACAGCTCGCACTTTAAGAGCACAGAATTAAAAGTATGCTGGCGGCAAATTCTCAATGATTGAGAAAGCGTAAGGAATTATGCTAAAACTAAACTAAACTCCGTCCGAAGAGGCCTTGGAAGGCCCAACGGTACCGACCAGCCGCCATGTCATCGTCAGCCCACAGGCGTCACTGGATGCGGATATGGAGGGGCATGTGGTCAGCACACCACTCTGCCGGCCGTATGTCAGTTTACCAGACCGGAGCCGCTACTTCTCAATCAAGTAGCTCCTCAGTTTGTCTCACAAGGGCTGAGTGCACCCCGCTTGCCAACAGCGCTCGGCAGACCGGATGGTCACCCATCCAAGTGCTAGCCGAGCCCGACAGCGCTTAACTTCGGTGATCTGACGGGAGCCGGTGTTACCACTGCGGCAAAGCCGTTGGCAAGGAATTATGGTACTGCAAGTCAAATGCAGTGCACCGTATTCTTGACTGATACACTCGAAGACAAAAAGGTCGCATAAAGAGTACCCCACCACGAAGGAATTTTTGGAATGGGACGGAAATCGGTTGATATGATGTACATTAGAAACAAACAAATAATTACAGGTTTAGGAAAAAATTAATGATTTATTCCACAGAAAGAGCTTCACAAATGTAGCAAGTCAATAACGTGTTGGTCCGTCTCTGGCGTTTATGCAGGCAGTTACTCAACTTGGCATTGATTGACCGAGCTGTTGGATATCGTACTATAGGATATCGCGCCACACTCTGTCCAATGGGCGCGATAGATCGTCAAACTCCCAAACTGGTGGGAGAATGCTGCCAACAATGCGGCAAATGTTCCCAAATCGGGAGAGATCCGCGATCTCGCAGGCCAATGAAGGTTCAGCAACCACAAAGACTAGCTGGTGAATCTCCCGCCGTTTGTACTTGCTGAAACGCAAGCCCAGGATCACTTGCCATCAAGGACTACAAAACGAGGCCTAGAACATCGTCAACGTGTCGCCGTGCTGCAAGCATGACGCAGATGATAACCTGAGGGTCCAGCACCTCAGACCATGACAGCTGATGACAGAGCCACATGGCGGACTACAGTCAGACCGTCCGGGGCGACACCAAACATTTCGTCCCTGGTTATTGGGACTCAGTTCTAAGCGGGATTCATCACTGAATACTGTTATACTCCATCAAATGAGATTCCCGAGCGAGACGATTCGCGACGTTGTTGCATTTATTGAATCATCTGCTCTGCACTGATGCTATCAGTTCATCTATGAAATGTAGGGATCTACTTTCAAAGTCTCATTTAGAAAGGTTATCTTTTGTGCTGACAACGTATCTACTGGCTTCACTGGCCAATACAACATTGATTGTGTAGATTTATGACAGTCTTTCCAGTGATATTAGCGGGATGAGGCAAGGTAGTACCTGCTAAGGCTGATCACTGATTAACATTCCGCTACCTCGTAGCTGAATCCTTGTCATACCTCTTAGCTTCCGTTGCTCATAACAGCTTACTGTCACCATTTCCAGAGAACATACCCATTAAACCCAATGCATGCCCTCTGTCTGAAAATAAGTGTGTTGCGACAACACCTACCTCTGACACTCGGCTCCTTCTGTCTTACGTCAAAACAACTGTACCACACATCCTAATTACTAGTTTGAACCATGATAGTAGGATAGACTCTAAGGTTCTCTCTTTGGCAACGCAGTAGCTCTTCTGCTCACATCCTCACATATTTAAGCACAATGAATCATAATGCTTGCCCTTTCGAAACTGAAAAATAAGGAATTAACACACACACTCATAACACCATCTGAATTTGCTTCCCTCTCCGTTTGAAAAAAGCGCTACACGAAGCATATAGTTTGACGATATCCTACGTCCTATCACTATAATTTAGAACATTTTAACATAGAAAAAGTCATAACTGATAATAACAAAATAAACATGAAGTATATAACCTGAAAGTGTCAAAACAATGATACACAAAATAAACATATCACGCCGACTGGTGTGGCCGTGAGGTTAAAGGCGCTTCAGTCTGGAACCGCGTGTCCGCTACGGTCGCAGGTTCGAATCCTGCCTCGGCCATGGATGTGTGTGATGTCCTTAAGTTAGTTAGGTTTAAGTAGTTCTAAGTTCTAGGGGACTTACGACCACAGATGTTGAGTCCCATAGTGCTCAGAGCCATTTTTTGAAACATATCACACAGTAGCTGCAAAACTGTCAAATTACTGCCACAAAAATTAATTACTACCGTAATATACTAAATATAAAACGACATTCAAAATACATTTACTATCATGTTGTATGTACGTCAATCCATCTGGACAATATATACGTAATTAGCAATCCATGGCCAACGTTTTACTATAACACTAAAATATAAATGGAAATAATATGAACCACATTGTATTGCAGGCCACTTGGTAATATGTCTACAGTTACGGTGATGACTGCCAGTGATAGCTTAAATGAAAATCCACTTCAAGATCGAACTCTTACGGGAATTGACGAGTTTCTGCGGGTAATGAGGCTAATAAGCAAGGGAATTACATCAGTGGTGTATGGTTGTTTGTTGTTGTGCTCTTCAGTACTGAGACTGGTTTGATGCAGCTCTCCATGCTACTCCTGTGCAAGCTTCTTCATCTCCCAGTACCTACTGCAACCTACATCCTTCTGAATCTGTTTAGTGTATTCATCTCTTGGTGTCCCTCTACGATTTTTACCCTCCACGCTGCCCTCCAATACTAAATTGGTGATCCCTTGATACCTCAGAATATGTCCTACCAACCGATCCCTTCTTCTAGTCAAGTTGTGCCACAAACTTCTTTTCTCCCCAATCCTATTCAGTACCTCCACATTAGTTATGTGATCTACCCATCTAATCTTCAGCATTCTTCTGTAGCACCACATTTCGAAAGCTTCTATTCTCTTCTTGTCCAAACAATTTATCGTCCATGTTTCACTTCAATACATGGCTACGCTCCATACAAATACTTTCAGAAACGAGCTCCTGACACTTAAATCTATACTCGATGTTAACAAATTTCTCTTCTTCAGAAACGCTTTCCTTGCCATTGCCAGTCTACATTTGATATCCTCTCTACTTCGACCATCATCAGTTATTTTACTCCCCAAGTAGCAAAACTCCTTTACTACTTTAAGTGTCTCATTTCATAATCTAATCCCCTCAGCATCACCCGACTTAATTCGACTACATTCCATTATCCTCGTTTTGCTTTTGTTGATGTTCATCTTATACCCTCCTTTCATGACACTGTCCATTCCGTTCAACTGCTCTTCCAAGTCCTTTGCTGTCTCGGATAGAATTACAATGCCATCGGCGAACCTCCAAGATTTTATTTCTTCTCCATGGATTTTAATACTACTCTGGATTTTTGTTTTGTTTCCTTTACTGCTTGCTCAATACATGGATTGAATAACATCGGGGATAGGATACTACCATGTCATACTCCCTTCCCAACCACTGCTTCCCTATCATGCCTCTCGACTCTTATAACTGCCATCTGGTTTCTGTACCAATTGTAAATGGCCTTTCGCTCCTTGTATTTTACCCCTGTCACCTTCAGAATTTGAAAGAGAGTATTCCAGTCAACATTATCAAAAGCTTTCTCTAAGTCTACAAATGCTAGAAACATAGGTTTGCCTTTCCTTAATCTAGCTTCTCAGATAAGTCGTAGGGTCAGTATTGCCTCACGTGTTCCAATATTTCTACGGAATCCAAACTGATCTTCCCCGAGTTTGGCTTCTACCAGTTTTTCCTTTCGTCTGTATGGAATATTCTGAGAATTTGCGTTTAGCGGGAAGTGTGCTACGGTAGTCTGTGCGATTGTCCTGACCTCTGTGTCTGGCTGGTGTAGTGGTCACCTCATATGCTTAGTAAGCATAACACCTGGGTTCGATTCCCGATCTGGCATAAATTTGCAACTTGCCCCATTGATATAAATCAATGCCCACAGGCAGGTAATGTCCTTAATTCCCTTCTGCCTTGACTTGATATTGGCAGTTCAGACGAAATTGGTCTGTAGTGAAAATGAAAGAAATGAAAATTAACATCAAACAGCAACGAGTCTGGACACCATTTACAAAGAAATTGCTAATATCTGCCCAGACACCAGACAAAATACGCCTTACGACTCTTTCGGGAGCTCTCTGTATATACCCTCTCGATCTGCCTCGCAGACTGTCCATTTATCAGTAACCCACTAGTGCCTCAAAGCTTTCAAGGATGAACTGCAGCGTAATCTCCGACTACCCTGTACCGGACGGTAACCGGTTCTTGCACTCCTCTCTGTGAGCCAATATGGAGCACACATGTGACTCCATCTCCCACGCGCGTGCACACTGCCGATATTACATTCCTTTCAAGCAGCGACGCCCCAGACCAGTCGTCACCTACGCATCGAGTAGTGAAAGGTGCTTTCGCTAGACAGAGATTAAGTTCTAGGCGACCAGTCGACCTTAATAGACAGTCTTTAGCTTTCTATGGCGCGATACGTAATATAATGCGGTATACGGCGTTCGGCTCACGCCATTGAATACCTGTGCCACAAAGAGAGGGATCAGAGAAGCGCCAGCGTTGAAGTACATATCTCGTAGGGAATCTGAATAACGTCTCTGAAATACAGAGTAAGGTTATCGGTTTCATAAGAGGAAATTTGAGCATGTTTTCATGCAGGGTGAATCAGAAAAATTCAATTAAATGTTTCACAAAACAGGTAGATAGCATGTAAAACTAAGTCCTCTGGATTGGCACGTCTTTGGTTCATAACCTAGACCTACATAATGTTTCAGTTAAATCTCCATGTCACACCATATGCAATTAGGACAAAACATTCCATTTACTTGTAAATTTGGTAATAGTCACAAGAAATACGCTCGCTCATGTAAATATCTTGAAACGAATCAAATGTACCATTCATATCAATGTTTTGTGCTCATATTACATAATACTAATATTTCTAGAATTGATTCTGGAAATATCCCCAGGCTATTTGTTAGTCATTGGTCACTAGCAGTGCTAGTCCAAGATTCGCAAGAGATTTTCTGTGAAGTTCGGAAGGTACGAGACGATGTACTGGAGGAAGTAAAGCTGTGTGGATGGACCATTAGCTGGGCTTCGTTAACTCAGTTGGCAGAGCACTTGCCTGTGAGAGACCCCATCCAGCACACAGTTTTAATCAGGCAGAAATTTTCATTACTAACATTTAGTGGAACACATGAAGATACATAGTTTCTTCAATGAATTAATTGTGTAGAGGATTGCTCCATCTAACTGATCCATCACATACGATGCATATGGTGCATCAGAAGGGTACCAAGCAACTTTGAAGGGTGTTTCCAGAAACTGTCTTGAAACCTGTCTGACAATCCAGTACGCAGATCTGACTAGCAAATCAAATCAAATCACTAATGCTGCATGAAAATTGCAAGCAATAGTAACAACTGCAATTGACTGTGATTGAGCCTTACTTCTTTTGCCTCTGGCACAGTGAAGGAGTCTGGTAATTAAAGAAGCCTTGGGGCTGTTAGCTGGCTGGGAAAACGAGAGACTCCAGGAAGTTAATGCAGGGGAGAAGGTCTGCCGAATGAGAAAAGCAGCAGTGACCCGCGAGGGCGGCCAGTCCATCTTAAAACATGACTGGGTGAGAAGCGAAAAAAAAGTCCCTTTCAGCTAGATGGAAATCTGAAAGAGTGGAGAAAACATCAGGTTACGAGTGTGGAACCAGTATTTAGGCCTGGTGGAGGCCAACTGAAATGTTTGTTCAAAATTTTGTAAAGACATCTGTGATTGGTTCGTAGTAATTAGTTTGGTAATGGGGGAGGGTTCCCATAAATGTGTATGTGGATTCTTTGTAACTGGGCATAACTAGAAATGTGTCACATAATATGGGAGATTTTCTGCCTTCTTCGCTGCTCAAAGGAAAGCAAGAGCGTAGGACGCTCTTTAAGGCTATTCGCAGACGATGCAGTTGTCTATACAGAAGTAGCAACTTCAGAAGATAGTAAGAATTTGCAGAACGATCTGCACAGAACTGATGAATGGTGCAGTGTCTTGCAGTTGACCCTGAACCTAAAAAAAATTAATATATTACGCATAGATAGGAAAAGAAATCCACTACTGAACAGCTACACTATTGATGTCGAACAGGTGGAGACAGCGTCTGCCGAAAAATACCTAGGCGTAACCATCCACAGCGCCCTCAAGTGGAGTGACCATATAAAACAGATAGTGGGAAAGGCAGACCCAGACTCAGATTCATCGGAAGAATCTTGAGGAAATGTAACTCATCCACGAAAGAAGTGGCTTATAAGGAGCTTGTTCGCCAGATTCTTGAGTATTGGCATATCTATCAGGTCGGACTGATAGAGGAGAGAGAGAAGATCCAACGAAAAGCAGCGCGTTTCGTCAAAGGATCGTTTAGCTGGCAGGAGAGCGTTACGGAGATGCTAAACAAACTCCATTGGCTGACTTTAAAAGAGAAACGTTGTGCATCACGGAGCGATTTACTACTGAAATTTCGGGACAGCACTTTCCAAGAGGAGTCCTACAACATATTACTTTGCCCCACATACATCTCACTTATTGACCACGAGGAGAAAATTCGAGAAATTAGAGCCAATACAGAAGCTTAGTGATAATCATTCTCCCCACACACTATTCGCGAGTGGAACAGTGTTGGAGGGATCAGATAGTGGTACCGAAAGTACCCTCCGGCACACACCATTAGGTGGCTTGTGGAGTATGATGTAAATGTAGATGTAGAAGGGAGAAACATACTTCAATGGTTAACAATGTCAAAATTTTTAGGGAACGGGAATTTGTTAGCATGTATATTAAGATATTATTGGTGGGAACTTTCAAGGTCTGTTGCAACTGGCCAATGTGATGCTGACGCTGGCAGAGCCAGTTGGGTTTTGTAGAGGAGAGTAAGAAAACGACTTATGACATTTGCACTCATCGAGATAAGACAACCATGAAGTCATTTTTCTAGGTTCAGGGTTTCGTTTCGTTCATAGCCAGATAGCTGCACACACCATGCGCTTAGGCGGGAGTACTGGTGTTATGCATTTCTGGGACCTTCCTTTAACTCATTTACTTTTCCCGGAATCAGTGGTGAAATTCGCGATACTGTTTTAATCGCTTCTGTCATGCATCCACCCACCTGTGACAACGCTGTCATAACTATTTTCCGTCAATTGGTTGCTTAATAACTGACTGCAAACATGATTCGGGGATTAACACACGTTTTAATGTCTTTTAGCAATAAATCAAATTGCTAGTGACCCATAGTATCCATTCTACTTTGATGAATCAATATCATTGTGTGAAGTGCCGTACACACACTTCCATGCTTAATTGGGCCATCGTTGGTAGTTTCAGTAGATAAACCGTTATCCATTGCCTGACCTGGTTTTATTTTAATGTGCAGTTTTGATTTGGAATTTTCTGTCGATGTGGGGCTATTGCACCTAAAGCATCTAAAGAATGTGCTAAATTGCTCAGCTGACGCCTCACAAATGTTGGAGTAGACAGAGGGTTGAGGGGCAGTTCAAGGATAGAAAACCACACGCAGAATCATCATCCACTGACCGTACGTTCGACACCTGTTGCAAGATAACTCTCTCGGCAGTAAAAATGACTTTGCGTGCCAGTGTCTCGATCTGCACTATGCTCATGATGGATAGCTACAACTTTCTATCAGCTAAAAAATTGTAACTGCACTCATGGAAATAAGGTTGGTGATGGTCCTCCTCAAAATATTCACCCCTCAATGTGACACATTTTTACCAAAGATAGAAGGTTTGATGAAGATGTTGTTTGTAGAATTCAGCACTGAGCTTCTTAAGGAAGCGTTCTAAGTCGAAAAACACCTCACACTCATTCAGCTACCTTATTGTTGTTCTGGAAATGCCTTCCACACGATGGTATGTACATACACTACTGGCCATTAAAATTTCTGCACCAAGAAGAAATGCGGATGATAAACGGGTATTCATTGGGCAAATATATTGTGCTAGAACTGACATGTGATTACATTTTCACGCAATTTGGGTGCATAGATTCTGAGAAATCTGTACACAGAACACCTCTGGCCGTAATAACGGCCTTGATACGCCTTGGCATTGAGTCAAACAGAGCTTGAATGGCGTGGCGTGTACAGTTACAGCTGCCCATGCAGCATTAACACGACACCACAGTTAATCAAGAGTAGTGACTGGCGTATTGTGACAAGTCAGTTGCTCGGCCACCATTGGCTAGACGTTTCTAATTGGTGAGAGCCTTGGAGAATGTGCTATCCAGGGCAGCGGTCAAACATTTTCTGTATCCAGAAAGGCCGTTACAGGACCTGCAAGATGGGGTCGTGCATTATCCTGCTGAAATGTAGGGTTTCACAGGGCTGGAATGAAGGGTAGAGCCACGGGTCGTAACACATCTGAAATGTAACTTCCAGTGTTCAAAGAGCCGTCAATGCGAAGAAGAGGTGACAGAAACGTGTAACCAATGGCACACCATACCATCACGCCGGTTGATACGTCAGTATGGCGATGACGGATACACGCTTCCAATGTGCGTTCACCGGAAGCGACCATCATGATGCCGCAACAGAACCTGGATTCATCCGAAATAATGACGTTTTGCCATTCGTGCACACAGGCAGCGTCAAGGGTAACCGCAGCTGTGGTCTCCGAGCTGATATTCCGTGCTGCTGCAAACGTAGTCGAACTCTTCGTGCAGATGGTTGTTGTCTTGCAAACGTCCCCATCTGTTGACTCAGGGATCGCGACGTGGCTGCGCCATCCGTTACAGCCATGCGGATAAGATGTCTGTCATCTCGACTGTTAGTGATACGAGGCCGTTGGGATCAAGTACGGCGTTCCGTATTACCCTCCTGAACCCACCGATCCCATATTCTTCTAACAGTCACTGGATCTCGACCAACGCGAGCAGCAATGTCGCGATACGACAAACCGCCATCGCGATAGGCTACGATTCGACCTTTACCAAAGTAGGAAACGTGATGGTGCGCATTTCTCCTCCTTACACGAGGCATCACAACAACGTTTCACCAGGCATCGCCGGTCAACTGCTATTTGTGTATGAGAAATCGGTTGGAAACTTTTCTCATGTGAGAACGTTGTAGGTGTCGCCACCGGCGCCAACCTTGTGTGAATGTTCTGAAAAGCTAATCATTTGCATATCACAGCATCTTCTTCCTGCCGGTTAAATTGCGTCTGTAGCACGTCATCTTCGTGGTGTAGCAATTTTAATGGCCAGTAGTGTATAAGGAAAGAAGATGTCACTGGGTATCATGACAAAATAAAATGAATGGGACGGGGGAATTAGACAGCCCAAACGAACAACTTGTGCGGCTATGTCAACTGTATCATGAGTTGTGACACTGTTAAAGAGCTGAAATACCTCCTTGGAAGCTGCCTGAAACGCTGCGTCCTGATAAACCCTGGCGGCCTCCTCAGGTGATTATGTGAGTCAAGAATTCGCCTGTTTCCACCACTTCCTTTGATCCTTTGAGTTGGAGTGCTAGTGACAGCCCCAGCACTCATCCATGCTAATTAGGTGGCTACGGAGCTTGCCTGAATTGGCTGCGGTTCAACAGGATTTTGAATAGGTGTGAGTGGTCGCTGAACCAATCTGCCGCCAAACTTTGTCGTGCACAGATTTCGTCCAAGACGTCGGAAACTGACCCAAGGCCGCATTTCACATTTTTCATTATCATCTAGGTTTTGACGCGGCCGTTTTACAGCACCATAGTGTAGCATTTATGCCAAAAAACGGGTACCTACTATTACGTGATGTTGTACAATGCGGTGCCAGCATACTGTAAGATAGAGATGTAAGATAACTTTGAATGACGTGGCATTTCAAGAATGGCACCTTGGTGACGTGGCATTTTCTCAGTTAAGTAAGAGACCGCTAGTGGCTGAGCTAGGCAGAATTATATACAATCAAACAAAATGTCTGGGACGCTGACTGGCTTCAAGAAAAGGCAGCAGATCAATATCTTTTGACGCAGCTTGAAGGTCATTGTTGGAAAGTTAGTTAATTTGTTGCTTTAAAAGTAGAATCAGTATCGGTGATTTCAGTGTTTAACAAATCCGAAGTTGCTCTCTTTCATTAAAACACATTGCCTGTTATTGTGAGGTCGTGTGTCTGCGCAGTAAGTGTCTTGTGTAATCTTCCCACAGTTTCAGAATATAGTGTAAAATGCAGTGTATGTGACGACACTAAAGGGTAAATGGATGATTATTTGGCATCCCTTTTGAAGTCGTAGTACGCCTTTGACTGCCAAAACCTGTAGCAACTGAGAACTCCCTTCACAATTCTCCACTGCAACTGTACCTCCGCGTACATAGCTGACGAGCCCACGACCAGCAGTTCCTCTGCAGCGAAAGGGAGATCGTTGAAAGAGCACGTATGTGGGTTTTAGATCAACAGCCACCAACTGTGACGGACTTGCACATCTCCAACGACGCCGTGTACAGTTGCTCTATTACATACAAACAGGCTCTGATACTGATGTCGCCAACGCAAGTGGACTGTATAAGAGCTTACACTTTTCTTTGAGTTTTTCACACGGAAACGGTCTGCCACTTCGTTCTTCGACCCTCAGACCTTTTGACGACACCAGAACAGTCTGCAGCACCTAACCAGTGGGTCGTCAGATGACACAAAAGCATAAAACCAATTGCCACAGGAACTCCACTTCATTAACGGGGTGCGCCATTTTATTTGGCTGCTATTGCGACGTGATATAGCACTTTGGAGCAGGGATTTCTGTGTGTACCAGGACTGCAGACACGGACCTGCAAATAAACGAAACAATTAACAATAGTGTATTAAGAATTTTTTGGAACATTTTTCGTGGGAAAAGCAGCGATCGATACAGTTTTGTGAAAATTATTTCAATAAAGCAGTTTTCATCACAACTTCTGATATTAGTATTAGCACCACATCCCTGCTATCCTTTTAGATATAACAAGGAATTTTATAGCATTCTAAAGGTGCCACCAGAAACACAGGCAATTCATAAGGAATTGAACGCACTGAAATAGAGCGCTACAGATAATAAGTATGACACCAAATATGTTGATGCTCTATTTACTGAATTAAAAGTCTTATTATAATCAGTTCAAACCACGATTACAGGTAGTTATAAGTTTACTAAAATGTCCTACATAGACAATAACTCTGATAAAGTAAATACATAATTTAAAAACACACAACTGAACATAATCTTTTCAATAAACAACATTTTCAGAAGAAGTTAAGACATACTATTGGTAATTTTGATAGCAAATATTTGAATTACGTAGTTAATAAATCAATGTTTAACACCTGTGACAACCACCACGTAGGTAAGACAGGCAGGTATTTTCAGATTAGACACCATTAACACACTTCCGGAGCAGCTAGTAGTAAATCGGTTTTCGGTTAGCACATTATTCAGAACAAATATTCCGAAGCGAGCTGTCGCTAATAACGTCAGAATTCCAACAACTTATGGGAATGCAGCTGGGTAATACTGTCGACAGCAGAAAATGATTGGGTGGTGACCTGTCGAAACATCGGCGGTTACCGATGATGTCATCTGGCTGCATTCCGGTAAGTGAACATTGTATATGCCGGGAGGAACTCATTTCTGACGACCTCAAAGATCTTCACACAGCCCGTGAGATATTTTGCTTAATACTTTAAAGTAACTTGAAGTTTATATCCATCGTAAAAAAGAATCATTGGCTGTCCTTCATGAACAGATAGATTTCCAAGAGACGTTTTTCTTCGATCTTTTTGACGGACTACTTTAAAATTCCCAGCTCTTCTCATTCATAAGTTGTAGATGATATTATTTTATCTCTCGTTTTTTATCTGTTACATGTTTTAATCAAGAATGAATTTGTTTTATATTTTATATGAATTTTTTATCTTATTTTTCCATTAATTTTCCACATATTTCTGTCGTAGTATTTTATATTTGAATGAATGGTTCTTTCAAGATAATTTATCGTTCATAATAATGTTGTAGGTTTACACTTTTTATTATTGACTCTGTATAAAGTCCGGCCTATCCATACTTTAAGCCTTTTATCCTTCTGGTTAATCTAACTGTAATAAACATGCACCTTAATGGTCATTGTCTTTATAGATTACATTTACTCCATGCCTACATTGCCAAGCATACTTTATTGCAAATTAGTGTACACATTTTTACTCTCTTATCCTACTATTAAAGAAAGAGTTGCTTATTCATAATTTTTATACACGCTGAAGGAGGAAATAAATTAGCAACATATTTGGCCCTATCGATATTTCGTAGGCTGCGAATAAACAAGTACCATTCTTCGCTACCAGTAAGTTCACATTCAAAGTACTATATAAATATTGGCTGTCTGTTGCGTACATTTTCTCGCTTCTTGCGCTATTTATTATTTAAAATATCTTAATTTTTAAAACATTTTATATCTACGGCAACACTGACATCACACCCTGCGAATTTCCTACAAATATTATTATATTTTGTGAATTCATTAGACAGAATTTTAGTGTTCTATGTTAGCTATCACCACGCATGTAATGTAAATATAGTACCTAATGGTTAACCACTGCCTTCTAACTGGGCTAATAATGTATATTTTGTTGCTCTTTTTTGACTAAAATTCATGTATTATCGAAGATCATTTGCGTTCTTGGTTAATATACGTATGTCACATTTCCACACGTTTGTCGTCCTTGTGTAATTGGTACACAATATTGTAACGTTTTATGCTCCTATGTTACTTGTATACGGTGGTTTGGTCTTTTGGACGATAGCCTTAGATCTACTCAACATTAATGATATAACAGGCAGCTAATTGTAGGTGTATGTATCCGTAGCAGGTGCATGTCAGATCAGAATGTAGTTTCAGGTAATTCCGCAACATCTATGACTGACAGCGGTACATATCGATTCCCAAATCCTTTCCTTGGTTACCAGTTGACGTCCTTCCTTCCGACTGGGCTCCACATCTTTGACTGATGGCTGAACATAAAGAGCAATATTTCGTTTCCTTCGTTACCAGTTGGTATCCTACCAGCCATCTTTGCTGAGATTACGTCTACCATAAGCACCAGTAGAACGTAGCTTACATCTAAATGAGCCATAATGATTTATCTCTGCTTTTGAAATTTTATTATGCTCTTCTTATACATAATATTTAAAACAATCTTAGCTGTTGATTCTATGATCAAACTTCTGGTACTTATATATTTTGATAGATGGGCCCAGCAGAATGTAGTCATGCCTCAAAACCATTGGTTATTAGTAACGCTATGTCGGAGGCAGTGGGTGGGTTTTCGATATTAAACTATTAGTGACTAAGCATTCTTCACACCTCCCCAGAACAGCATCTACATCTACATCTACATTTATACTCCGCAAGCCACCCAACGGTGTGTGGCGGAGGGCACCCTACGTGCCACTGTCATTATCTCCCTTTCCTGTTCCAGTCGCGTATGGTTCGCGGGAAGAACGACTGTCTGAAAGCCTCTGTGCGCGCTCTAATCTCTCTAATTTTACATTCGTGATCTCCTCGGGAGGTATAAGTAGGGGAAAGCAATATATTCGATACCTCATCCAGAAACGCACCCTCTCGAAACCTGGCGAGCAAGCTACACCGCGATGCAGAGCGCCTCTCTTGCAGGGTCTGCCACTTGAGTTTGTTAAACATCTCCGTAACGCTATCACGGTTACCAAATAACCCTGTGACGAAACGCGCCGCTCTCCACGCCACCATCTCCTGCTGTCACCAAGAGTATATAAGCAATGTTTTTATTTTACTTTGTTCTTATGATTGTATTCAACTCCTTTGACCTGTGACGAAACATACTACTTTCTTTCGCAGGCTCAAATGGTCTAACGGTGACCCTGTAAGAGATCTCAACCGGTCACTGGGTGAAATAACTTGTACTTGCTTTTACTGAATTAATTTTGTTTTTTCTCTGTGGTGTTCGTGCGACAGGCGCTGACGCTTTTGCTCTCTGCAGTCATGAACGCTGTCTGGCCATCGCGCGCAGTTCCAGTTGCATTTTAACAGCATATGAAGTCAAGTATATTGCCGAAAGGGTGGCGTAGTGGGACGTGTTGAATTCTGTAACTATGCTATTCTGTAGCGTCGTTGGGCTGTAGTGTGCTGACTTTGGGTGGTGTCCTCATGTTTTTCTGCAAGACGTGTTCTACTATCCTTCGAAGCTCGTTGGTATCATCATGTTACACACTGAGTGGTCATTTTCGTAGGTCGTGCCACATCGCTTTGATTTCATCAAATATTGGAACGAGTACGAATTTACGGTCGGTGCGGGATATTCAATTGCAACCTGTTTTCACAAGCAATATCTTTGACCTTTAGAACTGCATCGAACACTGCACGACGCTCCGGAGAGTTGTTTACACAATGTGAGGTGACCTAAGAGTTTTAAGCGGGGAAAAAGAAAACCTAGAAGAGCTAGGAAAGGCCAGGGAAAGGGACTTCGGACTCGTTTGTTGGTAGTGTCTATCGACAGAGAGATACACAAACAAGAGATACACAAACTCACAATGAAACCCGGCAAAGTAATTGTAGTACATCGAGTGACCAATTCTGATAGTTCTACTCCCACGCATTACAGCAGTTAACTGTTACAATCTGTGGATGTGGAAAGGGCTGACCTTGAAATACTTTTTTCTGATTATGCTAAGCTACCTTTATTTGTGTGCGTTAACGCGTAGAACGATGGATGTTACTCTGTACCATGAAGTTCTTCATCATATACAGCGCGCGGCTCAGTATGGTGTGAAAATAGGTTTTAAAGCCTCTCACTCATTTTGATACTGAACTTCTGCATTCATATCTGACTATCAACCAGCCATTCGCCCTGAAATATTTCCCCGTATACTAAACGTGAACCGTTATTAACGCAGTCTGATTTGAAGACGACGTTTGGGTGAAGGAAAAAAAGAAATTGGCAAAGGGCATCGAAATGGAGGAAAATTCTCGGAAGTAACACAGACGAAATTTAATTTAGGACACTGACTATAAGCAATATACTGTACTGCTTCCAGTATAATAAGTCGAACATTATAGGATCTACCTGTGCAGAACAAATACTTTTAGCATTTTTTACCCATATTGCTTATGAGCATATAAATCTGTGAGCTGAGGTGGTGGAAGGAATAAGTTCCGATGACACCTCTCCTCCGCCGTGTGTCTCGAATTACTGCATTATGTAGCGGTGCTGAAAAATTTGTACGGTTGATATTTACGTGATCCGGGTATTTATGGTACGTAGGCCCTAATGTAACTGCAAATAAAGTAAACAGTAAACCAAATGGGCCAACTTTTTATGAAGCAAGTATTAAGTAATCATATGAATAGATTTGGGAAATGTGTTGGGGCACGATAATGAATTCACAAAGACCAGACGTTTCCAAAAAGTATTATAGTGATAGAGAAAGACAACATATATATGGTTACTCGTCATGGCTTAAGACAAAGTATCAGGTCAAACCGTTCACAAAGAAAACTCTGTAAGATGATACAAGAAACTAAAATATCTTACGAGTGAGAAGAGCCTGTAAGACACCTACATTTATATGTGATTAAATTATTAACGGATCCTGATAACCATGTGTTCTGATACCATAAGATAGAAGAAGTTCGAATATAAAGTGCAATACGAAAAGGAAGCTAGCATTGTTTAATATTAAAGCACTCGTTAATTCCATCTACATGCAACCTGAATACAAGTCCCTTGCTGCTGTCTCAGGGTATGGAAGATAGTTGCCGATCGAATGTGGCCGTCTCGAAAGAACAACACACATTTCTAAATCAAGTCCATTTGATGTGCTGCAGCCGGCCGGTGTGGCCGAACGATTCTAGGCGCTTCAGTCTGGGACCACGCGACCGCTACGATCGCAGGTTCTAATCCTGCCTCGGGCATGGATGTGCGTGATGTTCTTAGGTAAGTTAGGTTTAAGTAGTTCTACGTTCTAGGGGACTGATGACCTCAGATGTTAAGTCCCATAGTGCTCTGAGCCATTTGAACCATTTTTTGATGTGCTGCAAGAAACAATCAGTCATTGTGCATAGCTTCACGAAGCTTTCAGACTAAAATATGTGCGCCCAGTGCTCTGATAATCAGGCGCCAGTGAAAGCCTCTGGGAGCACTTAACAGATACCTGCCGATTCCTTTGCAAAGAGGCACCTCTCTAACATACGGATTCGGCTAGCGTCAGATCGTCCTTGCATGTTCTCAAGTGACTTACGCATTGCGCGCTCGCCGTCTAAGCCTTTCGCGCGGAAGTAGACGTGGTTCAGAGTGTGGTGTGCCGTTAGTGCCAGTCGAAATATTGGATCAAATTTTTCCCCAAGGTCTTATGGTGGTGCCAAAAAGTTCATCCTGTGGACGCAGTGCATCAATAAATAGTCCAGACAGGTACAAGACGAAAGGCCTGGGCAGGGCACAGTATGATAGTCCACCAGTTGAATATTGGCTCCAGCGGCAGGGCTGCTGTGGTGCTATGAACCAACAATCACACTACAACAAGTAAACTAGCTCCTAACCTATACATTCCAACTGAAAGTCCACTTAAGCCAAAAACAGAACGAGATAATTTAAACAGAATGTCTAGGGATCCAAAGCGAAGTGGTTATACGCCACAGCAAAGTCATCCAATGTAGTAATCCCACAAATAGCCCAGTCCACACTAAACGCCAGGGTTGTTGGTGGCACCATTGTTCGTGTTGTGATTTCCTCCTAGCTTTCGCCACGTTGTCTATTGTGCTGTATCGATAAAGTTGCCTTGAGATGTCAGTATGCCGGATATAAGAAATTTATATCTCCAAAAAGATCATAATATGTGAGGTTACAAGGAATTCCATAATTCTCCAACATATTGATGTGAGTGACGCACAGATATTACTGTCCATATAAGTTGGTTTCCTGACTCACTGATGAATATGAATGTGCTGAATCAACTTGTTGCTTCATATCTGCTTATAACAGTAAATGTAGAGTATTAACTGCCATTCATAAGTTATATCCTATGATCAATTTCTAGTCGCAGGAACTTAACATTAACTAATTCTGATGTCTCATTGTTTAAATAGATGAAATACTTTGTAGAATATCTATAGGGTATTAAGCACACAATTTAGGTGTAGGACGTCATACTGCTTATTTTGCTTCGCTTTAATTTACTGACGCTGTGTTCAGTCGCTGTTGCTTGAGCTCTGATTCTGTCATTTGCATTCCTCGTTCCCCGTCTGCTCTCGCTTTTGCATTACAATCCACTTCGAAACTAATGACTCTCTGTTTTTGGGACGACAAAAAAAGGGAAACATAACTGCCAAAAAGCCAAAGTTAAAGCCACGAATTTCGCTTGTGTGTAATTCTGGACGGGTACGATGTACCAGGAAATAACATCAAATATTTATTCAGAGGCCGCTCTCTGCGCCTGTACTAACAGCGGCCAGATGTCTGATGCCAGAGGTCACACCGAGGCAGCTCATCACTAATGCATCTGTCATAAGTAACGTCTCCACAATAGCCGCAGTTCCGCAGCGGCAGCATCTGTTCTGCGTTGACTGTTTTGGTTCTAAACAGCACAGCTAAATTTCCCACAATGAGTTGAAAACATCTTCGCAATAACCCTGATTCTTCTGATCGTGATCACATGTTCTATTTTGTTGCTAGACTGAAGATACTGACTTGCGAATACAGCTATGATCATGCTAGTATTAAGGGTACTCAAAGTATAACATGTTCCCCGTCTAATGTATAAGTTTCATATAATCTTTTTGAACTTTACTATGTCCACTCTACCTCCAAAGACAAGTTGACTATTTCTGGGTGGCGTGCATGTCCTCCCTAATCTGTCTCCACCTGTGGGACGAATTTCTCGTAGGCTTCCTTCCCCCTCGTGTTCTGAATGTAACTGTTATATTCCTACAACTGTTGTAATACTCACTGAGCAAATCCATTGAAACCTGCACGTAAACGAAAAACAACATTAGTTACAAGGTGCTTACTCATGGAAGTATGCGCCCCTAAAGGTACTGTCCTGAAATATATTGTAGAACGAGAAACTGGAAAATAGCGTGTGATTCAAGTACAGGAAAAAGGCATACCAGCAAACGTTCACAGCACACGTTAATGAACAACAGCGATCCACACAGACTACAATCTTTCACACAATAATCAGTGGCTCGAACGTTAAAATACGTATTACTAAACGGCTAACACGGTTTACGGCACCCAACATCTGTAGCAGGTTGCCTACTCCGGGCCACATAACTTTTATTTTCAGCATATTACACAATTACTGACCGAATCTAAAAATTAAAAATGCTCTTACAATGTTCTCATTAACTAGGATAATCTTGTATTAAAGGCTTGACACAGGCAAGCATTACAGTAGGGATCTGTGTATACGTCTTGAGACAAAGTAACTAAGCACAAATATACAGACTCTATTCATCCAGTATTTGAGAACGAAAGCGCTTAGTGACTTGCAACAAACTTAACTCATAATTTCAAACCATTAGGAAATTTCTCACTAAGACTGCCCTCAGAATGAAAAACGAATTATTAAATTGAATTAACACTAAAATGAACTCGTTAAATTTCGGTTACGAGATAAATCGCACAAATCTAAAGGCTGTCAATTCAAGTAAAAGAAATTACAGTTAGCCGGCCGCGGTGGTCTAGCGGTTCTAGGCGCTCAGTCCGGAACCGCGCGACTGCTACGGTCGCAGGTTCGAATCCTGCCTCGGGCATGGCTGTGTGTGATGTCCTTAGGTTATGTAGGTTTCAGTAGTTCTAAGTTCTAGGGGACTGATGACCACAGATGTTAAGTCCCATAGTGCTCAGAGCCATTTGAACCATTTTTTTGGAATTACAGTTACAAAAATCCTAAATGAGAACGATGACATAGATAATGTTGTGAGGAAGGCAAACCAAAGACTGTGTTGTGTTGACAAAACACTTGTGGGACACCTACCAGACAGGACTGACGGAAGACAGCGAAAAAGTTGAAATAAGGGCAGTTAGTTTTGTAATAGTGCGAATCAGGGGAGAGAGTGACACGGCTGTGATACACAAGTTTGAGTGGAATTATTAAAACAAGTTCGTTTCTCACTGCGGTGAGATCTTTCCACGACATTTCGATCTCCTACGGTCTTCTCCGAATGCGAAAATACACAGGTAGAAATGATCGGTGCATTAAAATAGAACTAAGATTTCGCATGGTTAGATTTTAACGCTTCGATTTTTGCGTGTGCTGCTCGAGAGTGGAGCGATAGTGAAATAGCTTGAAGACTTGTTCGATAAACCTTCTGCCAGGCACTTTCGTCTGAATAACAGAGTAGTGATGTAGATACAGATGAACATTCCTCGTCATTAAGATAGGAATCACATGTTATTGTGTAGCAGGCAGTTGCTTGTCGAGAACTCTAGCCGTTAGGAAACCGATATTTAGTCGTATATCTCTTGTGAGTCGATGGTCTACGTCCCTGTGCCCAACATGACTAGCTTTTTCAATGGAGAAACAAACATTAGGATTATCATTCATTACAGATGCTGCACAGGCTCCGATTAAGGGAGGGTGGGGAAAAGACCTCCCTTGACCTATCAAAGGAACCATCTCGGCATTTGTTGTAATCACTTAGAGGAATCACTTAAAAACTTAAATGTTTTGAATGGCCCTCTACTGAAATGGAATGCAAAATCTTCCCACTGCGTCACCGCACTCCATGGTTAACTAAATCATCAACCCTGTTGTGGTTGGCAAAAGAGGCAACACCGTGTTTCTAGAGGAGGCCGAAATGCGCGCGTTATAGCTCACGCAGGCTGGCGTGAGGTCTGGAACAGGACAAGGAAATTAGAATTTAGAAAAACGGACGTAGCTGTTGGAATACTTCACTTTAATCCATTAACGATGAACGTCGGTTTTGACGGCACATGATTCACAATATCAATAGTAACTGATAATGGCGCCTTGCTAGGTCGTAGCAAATGACGTAGCTGAAGGCTATGCTAAACTATCGTCTCGGCAAATGAGAACATAAGTAGGCAGTGAACCATCGCTAGCAAAGTCGGCTGTACAACTGGGGCGAGTGCTAGGAAGTCTCTCTAGACCTGCCGTATGGCGGCGCTCGGTCTGCAATCACTGATTGTGGCGACACGCGGGTCCGACGTATACTAACGGACAGCGGCCGATTTAAAGGCCACCACCTAGCAAGTGTGGTGTCTGGCGGTGACACCACAAACCCAAACAACGACCATTTTTAAAGGTATTTGATAATTGCATTTCTATATGTGCTGTCTGTTCTTTCAGACTCGTGGGAACGAACAGACACTATAATAATTAAGACGAGGCCTCCAATCATCCCCTCAGTGCAGGTGCACACCACTCTCATACTCTTACAAGAATTGGCGCAATGCTGCGAGTAGAGAGGGTGATGGGCGAGGGCACTATATTGCTTGGCTGGTTGATTCGGCGGATGGGGCCAAACATCTGGGCCATTGGTCCGATAGGATTATTGCAGGATGAGGAAGGAAGGCGACCGTGCCCTTTCAAAGAAACCATCCCAGCATATGCCTGAAGCGATTTAGGGAAATCTTGGGAAACCTGAATTAGCATTTCAATCGTTGTCCTCCCGAATGCGAGTCCGATGTGCTAACCACTGCGCCACCGCGCTCAGTGGGCGCAACATCATTAGTGTCGATAATCTGAGAATTTGGGTCTGATGGTAGGCGTGCTAGGTAGTTTGCGCAGTTCGCTGACCAGCTGTTCTGGCTGGCTTAATAGTAAGAGCAATTACCTCATTAAAAGGGAACCCGGGTTCGAAACCTGTTACGGCACAAATTTTCAGCTTTCCCCATTAATGTGAATCAATGTCCACTAGCAGCTAAATGGCATTAATTCCTTTGTGTCAGAACTGTATTTTGATCAAAATATCTACCAGGTTATATGTATAACAGAATGAGTTATACTGCCGGTCACGATACGAGATTACACGACATGCACAGAATACTGCGGATTTCCTTATTCCAAGGAAACTAGCTATTCAATTTCCACCAAAACAATGTGATTCCTTCATTAACAATGAGGATTATTGCTTGCTAAGTGGAAGACCTTTTAGGTTACTTTTTGTCTACTGCTTCCTAACAAGAAGTACAAATGAATCAATTTAAGGGTACGAATCAGTTTATTTATAGAACTGCTATGTTGTGTGGCAGCGAACATTGTGAACGTTTACCGATATTGCAATATTCGTAGCTTCGCTGTAATTTTCAAGTCACCATTCGAAAATACAATTAATGTCGTCGCGTTTCGCGACACCTAGCTTCCTCGAAGATTACTTTTGACCTTAAATTGTACTTGCATTGTCATATTTAATAGTTCCAAGTAACTTCTCGTGTTGTGACAACAAAAAATACCGAAACATGATGTATGATTATCGACTCAAGCTTTGAGCGTATCTCTACATCATTAAGTTTAAAATGCTACATGTTTCTTATTTTCCCTCAATAATTTAGACAAACCATTCCATACGACGCTGCAGCATTATAGCTCGTCTGGTAAAATTACTGCTGCACCATAATATTTCTTACTGTGGTTGTACACAATAATCGACCAGAGGGTGAGAGAGGGAGAGAGAGAAAAGGGTACGGAGAGCTACGGAATGTGTTTGATGATGAATTTATGCACAACTGTATCAACAAAGTAATAAAAACGGCTGCACTATAAAAATGTATAGACATGGTTTGATGCACTGATACTTCATTGACGTCTATCATTTCATCACAAGTGTTATTCACATAATCAACACAATCAACATTTCCTTTTGACATCATCCAGTCATTCAGTTCCCTTGTTAAAACGGAAGAAAATCATTTAGAAATTCAGTATGCTTTCGATGATGTGTACATAATTGTCGTCAGTGTTAGGAGATAGGTGGAACAGTTCATTACAATGATGGAAACACGAGCTCCCAAGAAGCGCCTCGTAGCGATCGTCCCCGAACTGCCTCTGCAGTACGCAACAGGGAAAGAGTTGAGTAGGTCATTGTCACTGTGGTGGAAATCGGAATTAACTATGTTATAGCTCGTAGTGCACTTCAGTAAATGATTCAAATTTCCGATTGTTGGAAGGTTTGCGTCCATTGGGCACTACGTTTATTAACAGAAAACTAAAAAGTTCAGAGAACGATCCACCACCTTAAGTGTTAGTATTTTCAAATTGAGGAGATTATTCTTGCATTACTCTGACAAGTAATGGAAATCTGTTCCATCATTATGAGCCTGAACCAAAACGTGAGGGAGATGTGGCACCATTTCCAACTTACACTGAGAAATAAAACGTCAGCTTTATGTGCTCGCAAAGCTGTAGGCAGTGTCTTCTGGGATGCAGAGCGTTGTATTATGGCTGATGTTCTCGAATGATGACTGCCCAAAAATTCTACCTGCTACTGCTACACCCTCTGGAGCTCCGACATGATTTTCACAGTGAACGCCCTGACAAGACGATAATGTGCGTCCTCGCATTGCACGTCTCACAGAACGGAATTTGGAGAGAAACTTTTTTTCGAAGACTCCACAGTCCAACGTTGCCCAAGCACAGAGATGTGACAGGAAAAGCCAGCCACAGGGCATAAACCTTCGATACAGCACATCAGTCACGAAGAGTGCAGCATCGACTCATCTGTGTGAAAGTGCGGCTGAGCTCTGCGGAAATGTGTAAGACAAGTCACACTGAAGCGTCTTCGTTGCTCAAGTAACATTGAGTAAGAGGCACTAGATAGAACGCAGCAGCGCCTATCAAGGACCTGACACAGCAATTATGATACCGAAAGAAACTCATTGTACAAATGTAGCACAGCAAGAGACCGTCGACCACTTGTCTTAAATGGGACCGATGTGGTCAGTGCGAATAACGATGCAGAACAAAGCCTTCCGTCAGTTCAGTATGCAGGGTGCATCAAAACAGACTTTAGAATTAAATGAAAATGTATTGAGATAACTCGCAGAAACGGTAGGTGTGTCATCTTGTATAAACAACCTCAAGTTTCACACAAAACTGTGAAGTGCTATTTTGGTTCGATGTGAGTACCATTTGTGACGTGGTAAGCATCCCACTGGTAATCAGCAGTCGCTGCAGCAAATCAGGGGCAGCTTGTGCAACAGCATCGTGGATTAGATTTTGCAGGTCGGCTAAATTCTTTTGTAGGGGAGGAACATACACAAGGTCTTAAATGGAACCGCAAAGAAAAAAAAAACAGTGGCATCAAATGTGGGGATCGAGGTGGCCTGGCGGTTGTCCCTTCAGGGTTAGTTCACCGACCCGCGAAGTGGTTGTCGATGAAACCTCGTACTTCCGTGATGAAATGAGGTGGCGAACGATCTTTCTGGTAACAAACTATCCCATCACAGTCATCTTCATTAATCTGTGGAATTAAAAAGTTTTCAAGAATATCCAGATACACAACACCAATGACTGTTTTGGCCACAAAGAAGAAAGGGCTGTTCATTTTCAGTTTGCTAGGTGCACAAAACACATTAACTTTGGGGCTGTCATGAACATGTTCTTGGGTAGCATGTGCTTTTCGTTGCCCCACATTCTGGAGTTGTAGAACTCCTCCATGCTACTGAAATGAATGATTATTGTGTTCAGGAATGTCTCGTCATCGCCTATCCGATGCAGCATTTCCGCACAGAATTCCCCGTGAGCAACCTTATCTGCATCTCTAATGTGCTTTACCATTTTGAATTTGTGTGGTTTCAACTGTAAAAGCCTGCGCAGTACTCGTCAAACTGTCTTTCGCGGAAAGCTCTCAATAACCCGTCGACATCTCATGAACATGTAGGTGATCTGGTGATTTATCATGCCACAGTGAACAATCCATCTCTACAAATTACTTATGTCAAGAGGAAACTGTAGGCCTTCTTGGAGGTTTCTAGTGTATCCGGTGCGAAATTTACGCCGACCATTTGTTGCAGAGTTGGTTTCATGGAACCGAAACACACGGCGCTGCACAAGTGAAAGTGGTCATTTTAACAGTGCACGACACTGGCAATATTGGTGGTGGAATTCGGCACGGATGCACTACGTGAATCAAACTTGAGGTTGTTTCCTAATGACACATCTACCGATTTTGTAAGAGATCTCAATAACTTTCTGCTTCATTCCAGAGTTACAAAGTCCTTTTTGACTCACTGTGGAAATACCCTGACCAGCTAGCATAAAGTCATTCGATCATTAGGATTAGTGGCTTACATGTCGTTTGCATTTGATTCTATGACTATTGTATTGTAACATTTTGTGCAAGATTTTTCCAGTTTTGGCACAATGTGCTGTCTGGCGTAATTAGAGCAGTTCAGTAACAATGGATAGCTGACACTGGAGTCCAGAACGGAAGATGCTACTGATGGTCAGTCCATGGATCCAAGAACACTATTCCAGTTCAGGGCGAGAGCTGCTCTGATATTTCAGCATGATACGGATCGGAGGGACTACCAAATTGGTAGGCCAGAATCAGACATCACGTCAGACGTAGTAGCGCCCAACACCATGCTACATCTTATGGGACAATGCAGGTAGTGACCACAGAGGGACAGAGCACCGTCAGAACAATCAATCACACGTGCACCGCAGTACGCCTCCTTCGCAACAGACGTGCCACACAGGAAGCGCCTACGGATCAGCGTGCGGGCAACCCGCCAGACCACTTGTCGCTAGCCTACGCTTCGGGTTGACGCAGAGACTTCGGGGCCGTCTTGAGTCTGACACGGATGACAGCATATTCCTCAACAGTCTGCGCAACAACCGGCTGTCACTACGAGATGTATATTAAGCAATAAAATGAGTAACAAATAATCTAGTTTTACTGGCGCAAAGACTTCCCACATGTCCTCAAGCCGTATATCCAAATAAAACAAGTTAGAAGTTTCCAGCTGGGCATGGGCGACGTAAGGAAAGTTTGGACATTTGTGTGATAAAGACCATCCACTTGCAAACCATGTTTTCATTTCTGTGAGAGAACGTCTGCAAAGTAAAAAGCATAAAGCAGAAAGCAGCGTGCCACTGCCTTTGTGCAGCAGGGGCAGATATACTGGGTAATCAAAAAGTCACTATAAATTGGAAATCTTAACAAAACCACGGAATAATGTAGATAGAGAGGTAAAAATTGACACACATGCTTGGAATGTGAACAAAAAAAAAAAGAACAAAGTTCACAAAATGTCCGACCGATGGCGCTGGACAGCAAAATGTCAGTGACTGTGCATGACAATCTTGTATAAAAGGAGCTGTAATGAGAGAGAGAATCAGATGCACCAGCAGCCGCAGCATGTTGACGTTACCTGAAAAGGCGCTTTTAGTGAAGCTGTATAATCAGAAAAGGGAATGTGCTAGTTCATCGTTACGATCCTATCGTCATTGGAAGGGGATTCGAACTGGTAAAGGTCCGTAGAGAAATTCAGCTGTGGCAATAATGGTTTCGAAGTTCCAAGCCACGGGTTGTTTAGGCAATAGACCCCGTAGTGGCTGACTGAGCACAAGGTGTAATGCTGCTGAGACAGTTCAGGAAGAAATGGAGACTGTAGCGGGTTCGTCTATGCATGGGGAAGTCAGCGCTCGTGCAGTCGCACGTCGCTCCAGCATTCCATACACTACTGTTTGGTTGGCACTGAGGCGTACCCTCCGATGCTATCCGTACAAAATCCATCGGCATCATGAACTGTTACCTGGCGATTTAGTGAAGCGGAGGGCATTTGTGGCGTGGGCGTTTCAAAAGATGGAGGAAGATGACGATTGGTTGAGTAACGTGTTGTGGACCGACGAAGCTCACTTCACAATCTGAGGGTCTATCAGCGCCCACAACTGCAGAATTTGGGCTACCGAAAATCCTAGAACTGTCGTGGAGAAACTCCATTGCACGACGATAAAGTCACGGTATGGGTTGGATTTACCACATCTACTGTTATCGGGCCTTTTTTCTTCGAGGAAATGCGTGATTCTGGTTTTGTAACTGCTAACGTGATGGGTGATAGGTACGCCGATATGTCACAGAATCGCATCATCCCCAGCCTGGCTGATGAACACCTGCTGGAACGTACGATGTTTATGTAGCATGGCGCTCCACCCCATACTGCTAGACGCATGAAACATGTCTTGCGCGCATCGTTTGGTGATGATCGTGTGCTCAGCCACCACTTTAGTCTTGCTTGGCCTCCCAGGTCCCCAGACCTCAGTCCGTGCGATTATTGGCTTTGGGGTTACCTGAAGTCGCAAGTGTATCGTGATCGACCGACATATCTAGGGATGCTGAAAGACAACATCCGACACCAATGCCTCACCATAACTCCGGACATAATTTACAGTGCTGTTCACAACATTATTCCTCGACTACAGCTATTGTTGATGAATTATGTTGGAGATATTGAGCATTTCCTGTAAAGAACATCGTCTTTGCTTTGTCTTACTTTGTTATGGTGATTATTGCTACTCTGATCATATGAAGCGCCATCTGTCGGACATTTTTTGAACTTTTGTATTTTTTTGGTTCTAATAAAACCCCATGTCATTCAAAGCATGTGCGTCAATTTGTACCTCTCTACCTACATTATTCCGTGATTTATTTAGTTTTAAAATTTATACTGACTTTTTGGTCACCCAGTACATAGCAATAGGATTTTGAGACTTGCAGAACAATTTTAAACTGTATGGAGAGGTACGGCAACGACGAGCCTCAGGACGACCCACGTAAATTCCTCATCACATTTGGTGCTTTTACATTAATTTCTGTCAAATGACATCGGTGTCCACTGCGAGTTCATACGTCCTGTGCGTAAACGCGTAACTGTCAGGAACCGCAGGATTAAGCCATGTAACAGTCGTGTAAGAGCTAAAATGACCCCCAGTCGTTCTCAAGTGGCCGTTCTGCTAAGAGGCAGCATTAACCCGATTCCTTGAGAGCCACATTTCCGAATTATATTCAGGGAACGTATAAATCAGCGTGTAGTACGAGGTGTTATCGCGCCAAGCCGTCCACGCGATCCAGTAATTGACCATTACGCACGGGGCAGGCCCCGCTCCACAGTAGGAGCCCGCACCGCGAACCTTACATCGTTTCATTTTCCATAACGGCGCTGCCGCGTTTCCCGTGTCGTGAATAATGAACGAACTGATTACAGGGCACGAGCGCGCCCCCCCAGCTAAGACAAACATCGCTGAGTCACGAACCGCTGCTCGCTTTTCTGCATCCGCTCCGCGAGTATCGGCTTCAGCTCTTTAACTGGGACAGGGGAGTTGCAGTAAGGCAATGGGCAATCTCGATTTAAGGATGTCGGAAACCCATGTTTGGAATCTTAAACTCTCTGAGTCGCACGTATCCATCACATGACTGTGTGAGAATGGGTTTTATTACAACAGCTTTCGTATGTGGTTAAATGATATAGTAATTAAATTTTCTGACAGTGTAACAATTAAATCAGCCAACGGTCTCGGCGCAGTGATAACACTGATTCCCGTCAGATAACCGAAGTTAAGGGCCTTCGTGCTGGGCTAGCACTTGGATTGGTCACCGTCTGGGTCTGCCAACTGGTTGGAAAGCGTGGTGCACTCAGACGGTATGAGGCCAGTTGACAAGGTACTTGATTGACAAATAGCGGCACCGGTTACAAAACTGACAAAAGAGCGATGTGCTGACCACACGCCTTTCCATATCCGCATCTGATGACGTTTAAGGGCTGAAGATGACGTGGCGGCCGTCCGTACCATTGGGCCTTCAAGGCCTTTTCGGACAGTGTTTCTTTTTATAACAATTACATCATTTATACGAGGATTGGAACTTTAATAGTGGCAACTATTTATTTGTTGTTGTTGTTGTTGTTGTCTTCAGTCCTCAGACTGGTTTGATGCAGCCCACCATGCTAATACAGTATAGCTGCATACCCTCTGGAAAAATTACGGCTGTAATTTCCCCTGGCTTTCAACCGTTCGCAGTACCAGCAGAGCAAGGCCGTTTTGGTTAGTGTTACAAGGCCAGATCAGTTCATCATCCAGACAGTTGCCCCTGCAACTACTGAAAAGGCTGCTGCCCCTCTTCAGGAACCACACGTTTGTCTGGCCCCTCAACAGATACCCCTCCGTTGTGGTTGCACCTACGCTACGGCTATCTGTATCGCTGAGGCACGCG